>NC_143139.1:62203863-62506893 GCF_059928025.1 Delphinapterus leucas
GTTGCTTCATTTGCAAATACTTTCTCCCATTCTGAAGGTTGTCTTTTGGTTTTGTTTATGCTTTTCTTTGCTATGCAAAAGATTTTAAGTTTCATTAGGTCCCATTTGTTTATTTTTGTTTTTATTTCCATTTCTCTAGGAGATGGGGCAAAAAGGATCTTGCTGTGATTTATGTCATAGAGTGTTCTGCCTATGTTTTCCTCTAAGAGTTTGATAGTTTCTGGCCTTACCTTTAGGGCTTTAATCCATTTTGAGTTTATTTTTGTGTATGGTGTCAGGGAGTGTTCTAATCTCATACTTTTAAATGTACCTGTCCAGTTTTCCCAGCACCACTTATTGAAGAGGCTGTCCTTTCTCCACGGTACATTCCTGCCTCCTTTATCAAAGATAAGGTGACCATACGTGCGTGGGTTTATCTCTGGGCTTTCTATCCTGTTCCATTGATCTATATTTCTGTTTTTGTGCCAGTACTATACTGTGTTGATTACTGTAGCTTTGTAGTATAGTCTGAAGTCAGGGAGCCTGATTCCTTCATCTCTGTTTTTCGTTCTCAAGATTGCTTTGGCTATTCGGGGTCTTTTGTGTTTCCATACAAATTGTAAATTTTTTTGTTCTAGTTCTGTGAAAAATGCCAGTGATAGTTTGATAGGGATTGCATTGAATCTGTAGATTGCTTTGGGTAGTACAGTCATTTTCACAATGTTGATTGTTCCAATCCAAGAACATGGTATATCTCTCCATCTATTTGTATCATCTTTCATTTCTTTCATCAGTGTCTTACAATTTTCTGCATACAGGTCTTTTGTCTCCTTAGGTAGGTTTATTCCTAGATATTTTATTCTTTTTGTTGCAGTGGTAAATGGCAGTATTTTCTTATTTTCACTTTCAGATTTTTCATCATTAGTGTATAGGAATGCCAGAGATTTCTGTGCATTAATTTTGTATCCTGCTACTTTACCAAATTCATTGATTAGCTCTAGTAGTTTTCTGGTAGCATCTCTAGGATTCTCTATGTACAGTATCATGTCATCTGCAAACAGTGACAGCTTTACTTCTTCTTTTCCGATTTGGATTCCTTTTATTTCCTTTTCTTCTCTGATTGCTGTGTCTAAGACCTCCAAAACTATGTTGAATAATAGTGGTGAGAATGGGCAACCTTGTCTTGTTCCTGATCTTAGTGGAAATGCTTTCAGTTTTTCACCATTGAGGATGATGTTGGCTGTGGGTTTGTCATATATGGCCTTTATTATGTTGAGGAAAGTTCCCTCTATGCCTACTTTCTGGAGGGTTTTTATCATAAAATGGTGTTGAATTTTGTCAAAAGCTTTCTCTGCATCTATTGAGATGATCATATGGTTTTTCTCCTTCAATTTGTTAATATGGTGTATCACGTTGATTGATTTGCCTATATTGAAGAATCCTTGCATTCCTGGAATAAACACCACTTGATCATGGTGTATGATCCTTTTAATGTGCTGTTACATTCTGTTTGCTAGTATTTTGTTGAGGAGTTTTGCATCTATGTTCATCAGTGATATTGGCCTGTAGTTTTCTTTCTTTGTGACCTCTTTGTCTGGTTTTGGTATCAGGGTGATGGTGGCCTCGTACGATGAGTATGGGAGTGTTCCTCCCTCTGCTATATTTTGGAAGACTTTGAGAAGGATAAGTGTTAGCTCTTCTCTAAATTTTGATAGAATTCGCCTGTGAAGCAATCTGGTCCTGGACTTTTGTTTGTTGGAAGATTTTTTTTTTTTTTTTTTTTTTTTGCTGTACACGGGCCTCTCACTGTTGTGGCTTCTCCTGTTGTGGAGCACAGGCTTTGGATGCGCAGACTCAGCGGCCATGGCTCACGGGCCCAGCAGATCCGTGGCATATGGGATCTTCCCGGACCGGGGCACGAACCCATGTCCCCTGCATCTGCAGGTGGACTCTTAACCACTGCGCCACCAGGGAAGACCTGTTAGAAGATTTTTAATCACAGTTTCAATTTCAGTGCTTGTGATTGGTCTGTTCATATTTTCTATTTCTTCCTGGTTCAGTCTTGGCTGGTTGTGCATTTCTAAGAATTTGTCCATTTCTTCCAAGTTGTCCATTTTATTGGCATAGAGTTGCTTGTAGTAATCTCTCATGATCTTTTGTATTTCTGCAGTGTCAGTTGTTACTTCTCCTTTTTCATTTCTAATTCTATTGATTTGAGTCTTCTCCCTTTTTTTCTTGATGAATCTGGCTAATGGTTTATCAATTTTGTTTATCTTCTCAAAGAACCAGCTTTTAGTTTTATTGATCTTTGCTCTCGTTTCTTTCATTTCCTTCTTCATTTATTTCTGATCTGATCTTTATGATTTCTTTCCTTCTGCTAACTTTGGGGTTCTTTTGTTCTTCTTTCTCTTATTGCTTTAGGTGCAAGGTTAGGTTCTTTATTCAAGATGTTTCCTGTTTCTTAAGGTAGGATTGTATTGCTATAAACTTCCCTCTTAGAACTGCTTTGGCAGCATTCCATAGGTTTTGGGTCATCGTGTCTCCATTGTCATCTGTTTCTAGATATTTTTTGATTTCCTCTTTGATTTCTTCAGTGATCACTTCGTTATTAAGTAGTGCATTGTTTAGCCTCCATGTGTTTGTATTTTTTACAGATTTTTTCCTGTAATTGATACCTAGTCTCATAGCGTTGTGGGCAGAAAAGATACTTGATACAATTTCAGTTTTCTTAAATTTACCAAGACTTGATTTGTGACCCAAGATATGATCTATCCTGGAGAATATTCCATGAGCACTTGAGAAAAATGTGTATTCTGTTGTTTTGGGATGGAATGTCCTATAAATAACAATTAAGTCCATCTTGTTTAATGTATCATTTAAAGCTTGTGTTTCCTTATGTAATTTCATTTTGGATGATCTGTCCATTGGAGAAAGTGGGGTGTTAAAGTCCCCTACTATGATTGTATTACTGTCGATTTCCCCTTTTATGGCTGTTAGTATTTGCCTTATGTATTGAGGTGCTCCTATGCTGGGTGCATAAATATTTACAATTGTTTTATCATCTTCTTGGATCGATCCCTTGATCATTATGTAGTGTCCTTCTTTATCTCTTGTAATGGTCTTTATTTTAAAGTCTATTTTGTCTGATATGAGAATTGCTACTCCAGCTTTCTTCTGATTTCCATTTGCATGGAATATCTTTTTCCATCCCCTCACTTTCAGTCTGTATGTGTCCCTAGGTCTGAAGTGGGTCTCTAGTAGACAGCATATTTATGGGTCTTGTTTTTGTATCCATTTTTTCTTTTGGTGGGAGCATTTAATCCATTTACATTTAAGTTAATTATCGATATGTATGTTCCTATTCCCATTTTCTTAATTGTTTTAGGTTTGTTATTGTAGGTCTTTTCCTTCTCTTGTGTTTCTTGCCTAGAGAAGCTCCTTAGCATTTGTTGTAGAGCTGGTTTGGTGGTGCTGAACTCTCTCAGCTTTTCCTTGCCTGTAAAGGTTTTAATTTCTCCATCAAATCTGAATAAGATCCTTGCTGGGTAGAGTAATCTTGGTTTTAGGTTTTTCCCCTTCATCGCTTTAAATATGTCCTGCCACTCCCTTCTGGCTTGCAGAGTTTCTGCTGAAAGATCAGCTGTTAACCTTATGCGGATTCCCTAGTGTGTTACTTGTTGTTTTTCCCTTGCTGCTTTTAATATGTTTTCTTTGTGTTTAGTTTTTGATAGTTTGATTAATATGTGTCTTGGCGTGTTTCTCCTTGGATTTATCCTGTATGGGACTCTCTGTGCTTCCTGGACTTGATTAACTATTTCCTTTCCCATATTAGGGAATTTTCAACTATAATCTCTTCAAATATTTTCTCGGTGCCTTTCTTTTTCTCTTCTTCTTCTGGGACCCCTATAATTTGAATGTTGGTGCATTTAATGTTGTCTCAGAGGTCTCTGAGACTGTCCTCAATTCTTTGCATTCTTTTTTCTTTATTCTGCTCTGAAGTAGTTATTTCCATTATTTTATCTTCCAGGTCACTTATCCATTCTTCTGCCTCAGTTATTCTGCTATTCATCCCTTCTAGAGTATTTTTAATTTCATTTATTGTGTTTTTCATCGTTGCTTGTTTCCTCTTTAGTTCTTCTAGGTCCTTGTTAAATGTTTCTTGCATTTTCTCTATTCTATTTCCAAGATTTTGGATCATCTTTACTATCATTATTCTGAATTCTTTTTCAGGTAGACTGCCTATTTCCTCTTCATTTGTTAGGTCTGGTGGGTTTTTATCTTGCTACTTCATCTGCTGTGTGTTTTTCTGTCTTCTTGTTTTGCTTAACTTACTGTGTTTTGGGTCTCCTTTTTGCAGGCTGCAGGTTCTTAGTTCCCGTTGTTTTTGGTGTCTGCCCCCAGTGGCTAAAGTTTGTTCAGTGGGTTGTGTAGGCTTCCTGGTGGAGAGGACTAGTGCCTGTGTTCTGGTGGATGAGGCTGGATCTTCTGTTTCTGGTGGGCCTGTCCACGTCTGGTGGTGTGTTTGGGGTGTCTGTGGCCTTATTATGATTTTAGGCAGCCTCTCTGCTAATAGGTGGCGTTGTGTTCCTGTTGTGCTAGTTGTTTGGCATAGGGTGTCCAGCACTGTAGCTTGCTGGGTTGAGTGAAGCTGGGTCTTGGTGTTGAGATGGAGATCTCTGGGAGATTTTTGCTGTTTGATATTACATGGAGCTGGGAGGTCTCTTGTGGACCAGTGTCCTGAACTTGGCTCTCCCACCTCAGTGGCACAGCCCTGACTACTGGCTGGAGCACCAAGAGCATTTCATCCACACGGCTCAGAATAAAAGGGAGGAAAAGTAGAAAGAAAGAGGATAAAATAGAATAAAATAAAGTTAGATAAAATAAAGTTATTAAAAAAAGTAATTATTAAGAAAAAAAGTTTTACAGTAAAAAAACAAACAACAACAAAAAAAACAGACGGACAGAACCCTAGGACAAATGGTGAAAGCAAAGCTATACAGACAAAATCTCACATAGAAGCATACACATACGCACAAAAAGAGGAAAAGGGGAAAAAATAATATATCTTGCTCACAAAGTCTACCTCCTCAAGTTGGGATGATTCGTTGTCTCTTCAGGTATTCCACAGATGCAGGGTACATCAAGTTGATTGTGGAGATTTAATCCGCTGGTTCTGAGGCTGCTGGGAGAGATTTCCCTTTCTCTTCTTTGTTCACACAGCTCCCGGGGTTCAGCTTTGGATTTGGCCCCACCTCTGCGTGTAGGTCACCTGAGGGCTCAGACAGGACGGGGTTAAAGGAGCAACTGATTCGGGGGCTCTGGCTCACTCAGGCAGGAGGGAGGGAGGGGCTTGGAGTGCGGAGCGAGCCTGCAGTGGCAGCGTCCTGCATGACGTTGCACCAGCCTGAGGCGCACTGTGCATTCTCCTGGGGAAGTTGTCCCTGGGTCCCGGGACCCTGGCAGTGGTGGGCTGCACAGGCTCCTGGGAGGGGTGGTGTGGATAGTGACCTGTGCTCACACATAGGCTCCTTGGTGGCGGTAGCAGTGGCCTTAGCATGTCATGCCCTTCTCTGGGGTCCGTGCTGATAGCAGCAGCTCGCCCTCATCTCTGGAGCTCCTTTAAGCAGCGCTCTTAATCCCCTCTCCTCGCGCACCAGGAAAGAAAGAGGGAAGAAAAAGTCTCTTGCCTATTCTGCAGCTCCAGACTTTTTCCCGAACTCCCTCCTGGCTAGCCGTGGTGCACTAACCCCTTCAGGCTGTGTTCACACAGCCAGTCCTCTCCCTGCGATCCGACCAAAGCCCGAGCTTCAGCTCCCATCCCTCGCCCGCCCCGGCGGGGGAGCAGACAAGCCTCTCGGGCTGGTGAGTGCTGGTTGGCACTGATCCTCTGTGCGGGAATCTCTCCGCTTTGGCCTCCGCACCACTGTGGCTGCGCTCTCCTCCGCGGCTCCGAAGCTTCCCCCACTCCGCCACCTGCAGTCTCTGCCCATGAAGGCGCTTCCTAGCGTGTGGAAACCTTTCCTCCTTCACAGCTCCCTCCCACTGGTGCAGGTCCCGTCCCTATTCTTTTGTCTGTTTTTTCTTTTTTCTTTTGCCCTACCCAGGTACATGGGGAATTTCTTGCCTTTTGGCAGGTCTGAGATCTTCTGCCAGCGTTCAGTGGGTGTTCTGTAGGAGTTGTTCCACGTGTAGATGTATTTCTGATGTATCTGTGGGGAGGAAGGTGATCTTCGCGTCTTACTCTTCCGCCATCTTCCCCCTCTACCTAGCTTATTTCTTAAACTGAAATATGTTACATAGCAACCACTGAAGGACATCTTTATATGTTTCAAGGCAGAATTCATATTATTTTATCAAACATCTATTTTCGTAGGAGAATCAATGTGTTTCCATCGAGACAATTTGCCTGGACAGTGTTCTCAATGGCAATTATACTCTCTTTGCTTTTTATTTGATCAGATCAACAGAATTCTGGCTCTCAGAGGGCCACTGTTTATTCAACTTTATGAAAACCTAATTGAGCTTTGATTGTCTGGTGACCTTTTATCACTGTTGGGCTGTGTGGTTAGAATTTTTTTTTTTTTGCGGTACGCAGGCCTCTCACTGTCGTGGCCTCTCCCGTTGCGGAGCACAGGCTCCGGATGCGCAGGCTCAGTGGCCATTGCTCACGGGCCTAGCCACTCCGCGGCATATGGGATCTTCCCGGACCGGGGCACAAACCCATGTCCCCTGCATCGGCAGGCGGACTCTCAACCACTGCTTGTGTGGTTAGAATTTGAAGGAAAGGAGCGATGATTTCTATAGAGGGCTGAACAATCATTTGTATTTCGTTTTGGCAATGACACTATACATACAGCAAGTTTAGAACTTACCACCATTTTAGACATTATTTATCAAATGCATTTAAAATATAACATAGTAGTAAATTTGAATAGAGAATACTTTGCTCTATATTGTATGTAATTTTCTCAGTTACTTTATCCAATTCAAGCTGTTTTCTCTTGTTTGAAAAAAATTGGAGTTTGTTTTGGGAATGAATGGTCTAACATTGGACATGAAGAAAATGGAAAAGTTAAATTTAAAAAACACAATAAAAAGCTCCCAAACTATAAAATGAAATAAGTACTAAGTGACCTTTTTACTTAGAAAGTTCATAGAACAAATGAATACTACATAGCATTTTTCTGGAAACATAATTAATTTGGTATTGTGGAAAATTAAAGTTTTAGAGAAATATATATTGTGAAAATTAGAACTATTGGAAAGACAAGTACAAATATGTACTTGTACATATTTAGTACATTGGCAAATGTACCAATGCTCAAACACCTTCTTGCTCAGGCAGCCAAATATTTGCCATTTTTTCTACTTGATTTTAAAGTATAAATCCAAATATTAACAGCAATATTTGTCACAAAAAGTTATATTAAAAAATTACACAAGGACTTCCCTGGTGGTGCGGTGGTTGAGAGCCCGCCTGCCAGTGCAGGGGACACGGGTTCGTGCCCCGGTCCGGGAGGATCCCACATGCCGTGGAGTGGCTAGGCCTGTGAGCCATGGCCGCTGAGCCTACGCGTCCGGAGCCTGTGCTCCGCAACGGGAGAGGCCACAACACTGAGAGGCCCGCGTAACGCAAAAAAAAAAAAAAAAAAAAAAATTACATGAGATGCTTCTTGTCTTGAGAAAGACAAGATTATCAAAGAATAAGGTGACATTGACAATTGTTTTACCTTGTGAATGTGGAGAGTATTAGACTTTTAAAGGTCACTGTTCAGGTTCTTTTGGGTTATCTGCCCATGTCCTTGTCAAAAAAGGGAATGGAAGACTGTAGGTATTTCTGAGTAGAGAATTTTGGTTAGGAAAGTGGGCTTCTAATTATTCCATCTTAAGAACATGAAAAGGACACCCATTCCCAAGACAGTGAAGAAGTTGAGATTTAAGAGTAGAGGTATGTGAAGTATTCAGCAGACTTTTTGACAAAGGCTTAACCTTAAATTTAGGCTAGTTTGAGAAAAGATGTGAATTGTTTTTCGTCATCATAAATCTAGTAACTGAGGACATGTATCTTCAAGATATGGAGTTCTGTACATGTTAATTTTTATTCAAATTTTAATTAGAAAGTTTAGAGACTAATAAATGTTCTGCTAAGTCCATACCAACTGCATATAGTTGATGGAGTCATAGAGATGAAACTCAAATTTCATTTTTACTATTGATAGAACTGTTGAAGAATTATAGCCATGTGGCAACAATATACTTTATAATCCTGCACCCCAGAATTAGCCATATATACCCTGTCAGAGACACTAGCAGTCTGAAATAATCAACAAATTGTGATCATTATTAATCCAAATATATTAGAGCAAAAACAAATGCTATTAATAGCTGCAGCTTGGAACTGATTTAGGAAAGACTGTCCAACAGTAAGTTCTTTCTCATAGCTAAGTCCTTTTACCATGGAGTTAACATGAGCCTTCTAATGTGAAAAGATGAAAAATTTATTGGAAAACATAGGGTTAAAGTGACATATTCTTAAAAGACCCAGCTATTTTATGGGCATATAAAGGCAGTACCAGGGCAAACATTTTGAACATTTTTAATATTACCCTTTTTTTGTTTGTTTATACCAACAGAGAAGATGGTATGGAGTCATTGAAAACATATGGGTATAGGAGAGAGAGAAGCAGTTTCAAACCTGGCTCTGTGACTTGCTATTTATAGACTTTGGCGAGTTGGTAAAGTGGTCTGAGCCTCACTTGTCTCCTGTGTAAAATAAATCCAGTGGCCCCTCGGTGTCCACGAGGAATTGGTTCCAGGACTCTCGACAAACACCAAGCCCTCGTATAAAATGCATAGCATAGTCAGCCTCCATGTCTACGGATGCAACATCTGCGAATGCTGAGGGCCAACTATATAACAATGCCAATCTCATAGGATCCTTTGGAAGATGTAGGAAATAATCCCCGTAAAGTGCCCAACTCGTGGGAATAAATGCTGTACTGGGGCGGGTGTCCTTCATGTCTTAGTGGGAACTGTGGCAGTTTCTTTTTTTTTTTCTTTTTTGCAATACGCGGGCCTCTCACTGTTGTGGCCTCTCCCGTTGCGGAGCACAGGCTCCGGACGCGCAGGCCCAGTGGCCATGGCCCACGGGCCCAGCCGCTCCCCGGCATGAGGGATCCTCCCGGACCGGGGCACGAACCCGTATCCCCTGCATCGGCAGGCGGACTCCCAACCACTGCGCCACCAGGGAAGCCCGGAACTGTGGCAGTTTGATCAGAGCTTGTTTTGAATATTTGCGTCAGTGAACTTTGAGTACAAGAGCTTCTGGTCATTTGCTTAAAGAAAGCTACTGGCTCTGTCAGCCCTGAAGACACTCCTTAAATCAGCCATCAGTTCCAATTACCTCCTCTTCCTGAAAGTGCCAGAATAGCCACCCTGGGATGGTTCCCTGCCTCAGTGTTTTAAAATCTCTGAGCTGTGAACCAGAGAGATTTCTGTTTTTAAGATTTCTGCCCTTTTGGAGGCTAATGCTTTGTATTCAGTCTCCTAATTGCTTTTCTGGTCACCGGGCTCTTATGAACATCCTGGTTCTTGTCTGATCCCTTGATCTTCTAGTTCTTCAATTGCCTCCACGCCTTTATTTCTGGGAAATTCCCTCATCAGTATTTCTTCCAACTTTTGCAGCTCCCTTGTGCCTGCCTTCTGCTGTTATCCTGCAAAAGTGGTGGTCATAGATGGGCCACCCCGAAGTGCTTTCAGACTACTTGCCAACTTTGGCGCCTACCTTTGTCCAGAACTGGCTTCACTCTTGTGCCGTCAACTTTATGTGGTCCCAAACCCCTCTTGTTACCTGTAGTTCTCTCTATGGGAGTGATAAGTAGTAATGAGTGTTCATATTACTGCTTTGAATTCAAAGTCTCACTGCATCTTCTTTTTTCAAGAAGACCAAGAAATGCTCTTAAAGTATTTTTACTAATCTTATATACCTGTGCAGTAATGATTTCAAATCAATTTTAATTATATGAGAAATGTAATATTACAGAATTTTGTTAAATATAGACAAAAATCTGTAAATCTAATCACTCTCATTACAAATACTGTTATTCCCTGCATTTGATTCTAGTATTTTTTACATGCACATCTAAAGATTGTCTTATAGTCTACTTTTTTGCATCATATCAATACTTTTGCATTTTGGTATATAAGCATCATAATTTCTATTTTTCATGGCTACTTAATATTTCCTAGGGTGAATAAACTTTATTTAGTAATAATAATTTACCTATTGGGTTTTATTTTAATTCTTACTTTTAAATACTATAATTCATATTACAAATGACATTTTCTTGGCACATAAATGCACATTAAAAAGAGAATAAAGAAGATCATAGGGGTGTATGGCAAGCCTAAAGCCAATTTGAGAAAAAAAAAAACAAAAGAACAAAAAAATGCAAAAACATTCTATTACTCCAGAATTCTACCACCTAAATTATGATAGTGAAGAATTCTGAATTTTAAAAACCAGTGCTTATTTTTTACATAATTTATAAGCCACTGAATTTAATTTCACACACATACACACACACACATCAGAACTAAAATAGATGAGAGGCTGTGATGGAATTGATAGAAATTGATCATCTTCCAAATTTTTAAAAATGAATTTTTTAAAAAATGTATTTTACTGAAATTTGGAACCACCATTGCCATAGAAACAATGTTATAAATGATGGTTAATTTTCCCAAACAGTGCATCTAAACCCATATTACCCCTTCTGTAGGTCTGTAACGTAGGACTATAATTATAACACCTACTCTATTCAACTCCAAAGAGTATTGTGAGGGGACTTCCCTGGTGGCACAGTGGATAAGACTCCACACTCCCAATGCAGGGGGCCTGGGTTTGATCCCTGGTCAGGGACCTAGATCCCACATGCATGCCACAACTAAGAGTTCATATGCCACAACTAAGGAGCCCATGTGCCGCAACTAAGGAGCTGGTGAGCTGCAACTAAGGAGCCAGCGAGCTGCAACTAAGACCTGGTGCAACCAAATAAATAAATATTTTTAAAAAAAAAAAGTATTGTGAGGAGCGAGATGACTCACTTGTAAATTATAAAGCAAAATTGGGATATTAAATATATTTAGGACCAGGAAGCTTCAAGATGGCTCAAGAGTAAGATGCAGAGATCACCTTCCTCTCCACAAATACATCAGAAATACATCTACATGTGGAACAGCTCCTACAGGACACCTACTGAACGCTGGCAGAAGACCTCAGACCTCCCAAAAGGCAAGAAACTCCCCACGTACCTGGGTAGGGCAAAAGAAAAAAGAAAAAACAGAGACAAAACAATAGGGACGGGACCTGCACCAGTGGGAGGGAGCTGTGAAGGAGGAAAGGTTTCCACACATTAGGAAGCGCCTTCGCAGGCGGAGACTGCAGGTGGCGGAGGGGGGAAGCTTCGGAGCCGTGGAGGAGAGCGCAGCCACGGGGGTGCGGAGGGCAAAGCGGAGAGATTCCCGCACAGAGGATCGGTGCCAACCAGCACTCACCAGCCCGAGAGGCTTGTCTGCTCCCCCGCCGGGGAGGGCTGGGGCTGGGAGCTGAGGCTCGGGTTCAGTCGGATCGCAGAGAGAGGACTGGGGTTGGCTGCATGAACACAGCCTGCAGGGGGTTAGTGCACCACGGCTAGCAGGGAGGGAGTCCGGGGAAAAGTCTGGAGCTGCCGAAGAGGCAAGAGACATTTTCTTGCCTCTTGTTTCCTGGTGCGCGAGGAGAGGGGATTAAGAGCGCTGCTTAAAGGACCTCCAGAGAGCTCCTTAGCCGGGCGCGAGCCACGGCTATCAGCGCCGACCCCAGAGACAGGCATGGGACAGTAAGGGTGCTGCTGCCGCCACCAAGAAGCCTGTGTGCACGCACAGGTCACTATCCACACCTCCCTTCCCAGGAGCCTGTGCAGCCCGCCACTGCAAGGGTCCCGTGATCCAGGGACGACTTCCGTGGGAGAACACACAGCGCGCCTCAGGCTGGTGCAACGTCATGCTGGCCTCTGCCGCCGCAGGCTCGCCCCACATCCGTATCCCTCCCTCCGCTCGGCCTGAGTGAGCCAGAGCCCCCGAAGCAGCTGCTTCTTCAACCCCGTCCTGCCTGAGCGAAGAACAGAGACGCCCTCAGGCAACCTACACACAGGGGCGGGGCCAAATCCAAAGCTGAACCCCGGGAGCTGTGCGCACAAAGAAGAGAAAGGGAAATCTCTCCCAGCAGCCTCAGGAGCAGTGGATTAAATCTCCACAATCCACTTGATGTACCCTGCATCGGTGGAATATATGAATAGACAACGAATCATCCCAAATGGAGGAGGTGGACTTTGAGAGGAAGATATATTATTTTTTCCCCTTTTCCTCTTTCTGTGAGTGTGTATGTGTATGCTTTTGTGTGTGATTTTGTCTGTATAGCTTTGCTTTTACTATTTGTCCTAGGGTTCTGTCTGTCTGGCTTTATTTTGTTTTTTACTTTTTAAAAGTTTTTTCTTAATAAGTATTTTTTATTTTCATAACTTTATTTTATTTTACTTTATTTTATTTCATTTTATCTTCTTTCTTGCTTGCTTGCTTTTTTTTTTTTTTTTGCGGTACGCGGGCCTCTCACTGTTGTGGCCTCTCCCCTTCCGGAGCACAGGCTCCGGATGTGCAGGCTTAGCGGCAATGGCTCACGGGCCTAGCCGCTCTGTGGCATGTGGGATCTTCCCGGACCAGGGTACTAACCCGTGTCCCCTGCATCGGCAGGCGGCCTCAACCACTGCGCCACCAGGGAAACCCCTTCTTTCTTTCTGTCTTTTCTCCCTTTTATTCTGAGCCGAGTGGATGAAAGGCTCTTGGTGCTCCAGCCAGGCGTCAGGGCTGTGCCTCTGAGGTGGGAGAGCCAAGTTCAGGACACTGGTCCACAAGAGACCTCCCAGCTCCACGTAATATCAAATGGTGAAAATCTCCCAGAGATCTCCAACTCAACGCGAAGACCCAGCTCCACTCAATGACCAGCAAGCTACAGTGCTGGACACCCTATGCCAAACAACTAGCAAGACAGGAACAAAACCCCATCCATTAGCAAAGACCTTGCCTAAAATCATAATAAGGCCACAGACACCCCAAACACAACACCAGACGTGGACCTGCCCACCAGAAAGACACTATCCAACCTCATCCACCAGAACACAGGCATTAGTCCCCTCCACCAGGAAGCCTACACAACCCACTGAACCAACCTTAGCCACTGGGGACAGACACCAAAAACAACGGGAACTATGAACCTGGAGCCTGGGAAAAGGAGACCCCAAACACAGTAAGTTAAGCAAAATGAGAAAGAAGAAAAACATACAGCAGATGAAGGAGCAAGGCAAAAACCCACCAAACCTAACAAATGAAGAGGAAATAGGCAGTCTACCTGAAAAAGAATTCAGAATTATAGTAAAGATGATCCAAAATCTTGGAAATAGAATGGAGAAAATACAAGAAACGTTTAACAAGGAGCTAGAAGAACTAAAGTGCAAACAAACAGTGATGAACAACACAATAAATGGAATTATAAATTCTCTAGAACGGAAGAATAACTGAAGGCAGAAGAACGGATAAGTGACCTGGAAGATAAAATAGTGGAAATAACTACTGCAGAGCAGAATAAAGAAAAAAGAATGCAAAGAATTGAGGACAGTCTCAGAGACCTCTGGGACAACATTAAATGCACCAACATTCGAATTATAGGGTTCCCAGAAGAAGAAGAGAAAAAGAAGGGACTGAGAAAATATTTGAAGAGATTATAGTTGAAAATTCCCTAATATAGGAAAGGAAATAGTTAATCAAGTCCAGGAAGCACAGAGATAAATCCAAGCACAGGATAAATTCAAGGAGAAACATGCCAAGACACATATTAATCAAACTATCAAAAACTAAATACAAAGAAAAAATATTAAAAGCAGCAAGGGAAAAACAACAAATAACACACAAGGGAATCCCCATAAGGTTAACAGCTGATCTTTCAGCAGAAACTCCGCAAGCCAGAAGGGAGTGGCAGGACATATTTAAAGTGATGAAGGAGAAAAACCTAAAACCAAGATTACTCTACCCAGCAAGGATCTGATTCAGATTTGATGGAGAAATTAAAACTTTTACAGACAAGCAAAGGCTAAGTGAATTCAGCGCCAACAAACCAGCTTTACAATAAATGCTAAAGGAACTTCTCTAGGCATGAAACACAAGAGAAGGAAAAGAACTACAAAAACAAACCCAAAACAATTAAGAAAATGGGAATAGGAACATACATATCGATAATTACCTTAAATGTAAATGGATTAAATGCTCCAGCCAAAAGACACAGACTGGCTGAATGGATACAAAAACAAGAACCGCATATATGCTGTCTACAAGAGACCCACTTCAGACCTAGGGACACATACAGACTGAAAGTGAGGGGATGGAAAAAGATATTCCATGCAAATGGAAATCAAAAGAAAGCTGGAGTAGCACTTCTCATATCAGACAAAATAGATTTTAAAATAAAGACTATTACAAGAGATAAAGAAGGACACTACATTAATTATCAAGGGACCAATCCAAGAGGAAGATATAACAACTGTAAATATTTATGCTCCCAACTTAGGAGCAACTCAATACATAAGGCAAATACTAACAGCCAGTAAAAGGGGAAATCGACAGTAACACAATCATAGTAGGGGACTTTAACACCCCACTTTCACCAATAGACGAATCATCCAAAATGGAAATAAATATGGAAACACAGCTTTAAATGATACATTAAACAAGATGAACTTAATTGATATTTAAAGGACATTCCATCGAAAAACAACAGAACACACATTTTTCTCAAGTGCTCATGGAACTTTCTACAGGATAGATCATACCTTGGGTCTAAAATCAAATCTTGGTAAATTTAAGAAAATTGAAATTGTATCAAGTGTCTTTTCTGACCACAATGCTATGAGACTAGATATCAATTACAGGAAAATATCTGTAAAAAATAAAAACACATGGAGGCTAAACTATACACTATTTAATAATCAAGAGATCACTTAATAACCAAGAAATCAAAGAAGAAATCAAAAAATACCTAGAAACAAATGACAATGAAAACATGATGACCCAAAACCTATGGGATGCAGAAAAAGCAGTTCTAAGAGGGAAGTTTATAGCAATACAATCCTACCTTAAGAAACAAGAAACATCTCAAATAAACAATCTAACCTTACACCTAAAGCAATTAGAGAAAGAAGAACAAAAAAACCCCAAAGTTAGCAGAAGGAAAGAAATCATAAAGATCAGATCAGAAATAAATGAAAAAGGAAATGAGGGAAGCAGTAGCAAAGATCAATAAAACTAAAAGCTGGTTCTTTGAGAAGATAAAGTTGATAAACCATTAGCCAGACTCATCAAGAAAAAATGGGAGAAGACTCAAATCAATAGAATTAGAAATGAGAAAGAAGTAACAAGTGACACTGCAGAAATACAAACGGTCATGAGAGATTACTACAAGCAACTCTATGCCAATAAAATGGACAACCTGGAAGAAATGGACAAATTCTTAGAAATGCACAAGCTGCCAAGACTGAACCAGGAAGAAATAGAAAATATGAACACACCAGTCACAAGCACTGAAATTGAAACTGTGATTAAAAATCTTCCAACAAACAAAAGCCCAGGACCAGATGGCTTCACAGGCGAATTCTATCAAACATTTAGAGAAGAGCTAACACCTATCCTTCTCAAATTCTTCCAAAATATAGCAGAGGGAGGAACACTCCCAAACTCATTGTACGAGGCCACCATCACCCTCATACCAAAACCAGACAAAGATGTCACAAAGAAAGAAAACTACAGGCCAGTATCACTGATGAACATAGATGCAAATATCCTCAACAAAATACTAGCCAACAGAATCCAACAGCATATTAAAAGGATCATACACCATGATCAAGTGGGGTTTATTCCAGGAATTCAAGGATTCTTCAATATACGCAACTCAATCAACGTGATACACCATATTATCAAATTGAAGGAGAAAAACCGTTTGATCATCTCAATAGATGCCGAGAAAGCTTTTGCCAAAATCCAACAGCAATTTATGATAAAAACCCTCCAGAAAGTAGGCATAGAGGGGACTTTCTTCAACATAATAAAGGCCATATATGACAAACCCACAGCCAACATCATCCTCAATGGTGAAAAACTGAAACCATTTCCACTAAGATCAGGAACAACACAAGGTTGCCCACTCTCACCACTGTTATTCAACATAGTTTTGGAAGTTTTAGCCAAAGCAATCAGAGAAGAAAAAGTAATAAAGGGAATCCAAATCAGAAAAGAAGAAAAAGAGCTAAAAGGAATCCAAATCAGAAGTAAAGCTGTCACTGTTTACAGACGACATGATACTATACATAGAGAATCCTAAAGATGCTACCAAAAATTACTAGAGCTAATCAATGAATTTGGTAAAGTTACAGGATGCAAAATTAATGCACAGAAATCTCTAGCATTCCTGTACACTAATGATGAAGAATCTGAAAGTGAAATTAAGAAAACACTCCCTTTTACCATTGCAACAAAAAGAATAAAATATGTAGGAATAAACCTGCCTAAGGAGACAAGAGACCTGTATGCAGAAAATTATAAGACACTGATGGAAGAAATTAAAGATGATACAAATAGATGGAGAGATATACCACATTCTTGGATGGGAAGAATCAACATTGTGAAAATGACTGTACTGCCCAAAGCAATCTACAGATTCAATGCAATCCCTATCAAATTACAACTGGCATTTTTCACAGAACTAGAACAAAAATTTTCATAATTTGTATGGAAACACAAAAGACCGTGAATAGCCAAAGCATTCTTGAGAACGAAAAATGCAGCTGGAGGAATCGGGCTCCCTGACTTCAGACTATACTACAAAGCTACAGTAATCAACACAGTATGGTATTGGCACAAAAACAGAAAATATAGATCAATGGAACAGGATAGAAAGCCCATAGATAAACCCATGCACATACGGTCACCTTATCTTTGATAAAGGAGGCAGGAATGTACAATCGAGAAAGGACAGCCTCTTCAATTAATGGTGCTGGGAAAACTGGACAGGTACATGTAAAAGTATGAAATTAGAACACTCCGTAAAGCCATACACAAAAATAAAGTCAAAATGGATTAAAGACCTAAAAGTAAGGCTAGACACTATTAAACTCTTAGGGGAAAACATAGGCAGAGCACTCTATGACATAAATCACAGCAAGATCCTTTTTGTCCCACCTCCTAGAGAAATGGAAATAAAAACAGAAATAAACAAATGGGACCTAGAAACTTAAAAGCTTTTGCACAGCAAAGGAAACCGTAAACAAGATGAAAAGACAACCCTCAGAATGGGAGAAAATATTTGCAAATGAAGCAACTGACAAAGGATTAATCTCCAAAATTTAGAAGCAGGTCATGCAGCTCAATATCAAAAAAAAAAACAACCCAATCCAAAAATGGGCAGAAGACCTAAATAGACATTTCTCCAAAGAAGATATACAGATTGCCAACAAACACATGAAAGGGTGCCCAACATCATTAAAGAAATGCAAATGAAAACTACAATGAGATATTATCTCGCACCGATCAGAATGACCATCATCAAAAATCTACAAACAATAAATGCTGGAGAGGGTTTGGAGAAAAGGGAACCCTCTTGCACTGTTGGTGGGAATGTGAATTGGTACAGCCACTATGGAGAACAGTATGGAGGTTCCTTAAGAAACTAAAAATTGAGCTACCATACAACCCAGCAATCCCACTACTGGGCATATACCCTGAGAAAATCATAATTCCAAGAGTCATGTACCAAAATGTTCATTGCAGCTCTGTTTACAATAGCCAGGACATAGAAGCAACCTATGTGTCCATCAACAGATGAATGGATAAAGAAGATGTGGCACATATATACAACGGAATATTACTCAGCCATAAAAAGAAACGAAATTGAGTTATTTGTAGTGAGGTGGATGGACCTAGAGTCTGTCATGCAGAGTGAAGTAAGTCAGAAACAGAAAAAGAAATACCGTGTGCTAACACATATATATGGAATCTACGAAAAAAAATAAACAAAGGTCATGAAGAACCTAGGGCCAGGAAAGGAATAAAGACACAGACCTACTAGAGAATGGACTTGAGGATATGGGGAGGGGGAAGGGTAAGCTGTGATAAAGTGAGAGAGTGGCATGGGCATATATACACTACCAAACGTAAAATAGATAGCTAGTGGGAAGCAGCCACATAGCACAAGGAGGTCAGCTCAGTGCTTTGTGACCACCGAGAGGGGTGGGATAAGGAGGGTGAGAGGGAGGGAGACGCAAGAGGGAAGAGATATGGGGATACATGTATAACTGATTCACTTTGTTATAAAGCAGAAACTAACACACCACTGTAAAGCAATTATACTCCAATAAAGATGTTTAAAAAAAAAATGACCAACAGAAACATAATACCAAGTATGTCTAGACTTCATTTTGCGTTACATTGAGGAGTTAAATAAATTTGATGATATAAAGAAAAATAAATAAATTTAATTCTTAGTTCTCTTTTTAATCATCATTAAGAAAAAAAATGTTATACCAAGTTCTAAGGATTCCAGTTGTGGAAATTTCACCAGCGTATGCCCATATTCCCATCCCAGGGACCGTAGCACCAGGTTGAATGGAATTGCTCAGGACCCAAGGTCAGAGCTTCACAAGGAAGAGAGAGGCATTCCTAATGATGAAGAGCCCATAATAAGTGCTCAAAAGATACACATGAAATGAATTAATGAAAAGATAATCAGGAATGAAGAGAAAGTCCTTGGTAAGGACTGTGGGTACAGGGCAATGGTCTCTGGAAGGGAAATAGGAATATTTCCTATTTTTCTCCATTGGCATCATCATCAAATTCTTGGACACAGGAGATTTGTTCTGTGAAGCGTCTTCGGCTGCAAGGAGAATGTCTCTGTAATTTAAATTAACATCAGTCTGTAACAAACACCTGGGTTCCAGGGGCTTCGCACAGTAGCTGTTTATTTCTCACTCCCGCAGTGAAAGGTGTTTCCTGCTTGTTGGTTGTAGAATTAGGGATGCTCTGTTTTAGACAGTCACTCAGAACTTATACTAATGATAGCTCTGCCATTTTCATCATGTGGCTTCCATATTCCACCTAGATATGAACTTCCAGCTGCACCGAGGGCAAAAAGGATGGAGAATACGGTGTGGGGTATTTTTATGGGCCAGGCTGGGAAGAGATGTATATCACTTCAGTTCACATCCCATTGGTGAGAAGAAGTCTACATTTTCCTACCTAAATGCAAGAAGAGGAGAGCTGGAAATGAAGTTCCTGTGTGAGAAGCTGCTTGCTAGAGGATACTCTATGCTGTGGAAGCTGGAACAACAGTTTTGGTGAACAGTAGCTAAAATGTAATAGGTTTTCTGACAAGGGATGGGAGTGGGGTCACTTATAGTCATGAAGCGGCTGGAAAGGCATTGCTAGTTAGGTCAGCTCTTCATAAAAATCATCCATTGTCATAATACATAGCTGATGTATGACCTTTCTTGGAATAGACTAGGAAATACATCAGATACGGGCAGAGAAGAAATTCGAGATAAGGGCATTTTGTGGATACAAATTCATTTCTGTGTCTCATTAATGCAATTAAAAAACAAAACATAATCTCAGTATGCATGTACAATAGTTCTTTGAAATGATTCTATGTTTGTTTTGGGGGAATATGTTTTTAAATGTAATTCATGGGTAACATGTTTCATGGATTATAATAATGATGCCTTATTTTGTATAATATATTTTGCTTTTGCAAATGTTTTCTATTACAGTTAATCCTCACAATAATCCTCTGAGATAGGCAGGGTAGATAAGGATATGATCCCTGCATTAAAGAGGAGGAAACTCAAGATCCAGTAGTAAGTGGTAGAACTGGGAAAGGAGCCCAGAATCTCTGACTCCAGGCTCTACTTCTGAAACCCTTCAAAAATTTAACTTTATTTTTTTTTCTCAGAGGGATTGGGAGTTAGAGGACAACATCAGCTGAGATCGGCTTACCTGCTTAGTGAGAAGTTTTACTTCCTGAGCTGTCCATGTTGGGTGAATGTTCTAGACCATGTTTCACATCCTCTTGGGGGAACAACTTCAATCACTGGAATAGATTTATAAGAAAATAGATTGTAAAATTTGGTTTGGGGGCTTGAACTTGAAATATTGGCCCAATTAGAGTCTTTGATTTCTATTTGCTACCTTGCATTTGTATATAAATACAGTATGAAATCATATAGTGAGCAGTCTGCCTTTTTTTTTTTCATTTTTATTTTCCATTTTACTTAATGAAGTGTAATAACTTATAAGGGATTTAAATTGAATCCTTAGCAGTCTACCTGTTGTGGTACATTTAAAATGAAAGGATTTCAGAATGAAATTTGGAGATTTTTATGGTGATTGTCAATGTGATGACTTCTAAAATCTTGGTGCTCTCGTCGGGGTCAAGAGACCACTAGTGTGGTTGTCCAATTAGGTGAGCAGGTTTACTCTGCAGCATGACAGAGCTGTACAGTAGATGCACTCCAGCTGATGGTCTTGGAGTTATGTGGCTCTAGCCCCTACCTGTGGTGATTTGGAGCTACAGCATGTCACTGTAGAGAAACCACCTGCAGGAAGCCGTTAAATAATTGTGTCTGATTGGAATATAAATTGGATCCATCAGAGTGTCCTTAGCAAACAGCAAACTACATGACACATATCACCATGTGTCGTGTATACTACAACGCATGATAGTTTCAAAAATTTCAAATATTTATGAAAATAGGATATGGCCCCATGGGGATCAACAAAATCTTCCAAAATGTATTGTGTTTGCTTAGAATTCATGTAACAACGACAAAAAGAAGATGGCAAGAAAACAAATATTTTTAAAAGTCTCTCTTTGTCCCTAGAAATTTCACTCCTGCAGACTAGCAGTGGCTGGATGGATGTATCAGTGCCCCTGGGGTGATGCATTTCTATTTCCATTGCTCTTCATTGCAGCTTTTTAGCACAGCAGGAAGTGTGTCTCTCTCAGCTTCCAAGTTTTATGTTTTTAGCCTAAGTAAATAGAAACCACCTGTTGTTCACCTCCTTGTAAATAGATCTTTTTAACCTTGATAAAACTTTGAAATGGATACCTACCTTTATTACTAAAAATGTAAAGATTTTAACATAAGAATGAATGGTTTGCAAAGAGCACTTATAGTCAGTATTTTCTGGGCTCACTGCGAGGTGTTTTTTGGTTTTGGGGGATTTTTTTGGTAGCAGGAGAATTTTAGGAGGTAAAGGAAAATACTATATAAGCTGTGAGTCTTTTGTTACTTTTAATTTACATTGAAATAACATTCTCTTTACAGTGAAACACAGTTTAAAGTGCTAGAAATAAACCCATTTTTATGTGTGAACATCATTGTCTATGCCAGTGGTCCTCAAATATTAGCTAGCATACATCAAAATCACCTGGAGAATTTTTAAAACTCAGATTACTGTTCCCACCTTTAGAGTTTCTGAGTCAGTGGTTCTAGGGTGAGGGCTGATAATTTGCATTTCTAACAAGTTCCTAGATGACTCTGATGATGTTGGTCCAGGGGCCATACTTTGAAAATTGCTGGTCTATGCTTAATGTTTCTAACAGTCAATTCCTCACTGTTAATTATGGGTACGTGAGTGGAAATACCCAGGTCAGAAGCCTAGAAACTGAATTGCTAAGACTAATCGAGGTTTATTCTCTCTTACCTTTGTGTTTCATTAATATTATTTTCTTACGCATATTTTTCTGCCATATTATTTCTTCTTTGAAGGACGGTTGCTAATATTTGCCTTGAACTTAACTTACATCAATTATCAGACTGAGATAAAAAGAAGGTAAAAGAATTTCATGTATCATGCTTTTTCTTTCCCCCCTAGAAAAGTATGAGAAGTAACTAAGTTCTCTTAACTGGTTTTCTAAAATACTCTTTGGTACAGTTTAATATGCAGGTTTTAACACATGTTGTCACCTGGGTTATTAGAATTTTGCAAGCAGTTAGGATGGATTCCCCATAGAGCATTCCATTAACGCAGTGGCAATGCGATTGAAGTTAAGTGAAAAAAATTTAAATTAGTACCAGAATTGTACTGTATGGTTATAATATCCAACTCCTTTTTCAGAAATTTACAAAGTGTCATTTTCTCTGTAGAAGAAAAGATCATTAAAAAGCACTGTGAATTTAAGACAGGGTAGATGATTCTTTATATATTTCATTTCTGGCAGAGTGTTTATCGGATTGTCCACTGATGAGGAAATTGCCCAGGATGATGGTGACACTTAAGGTTAGAGGAGAAAATATGACTCAAAAACCGAAACAGTCAGTACATTTGGAGTGGTCAGAAGGATCAGAGAGTGACATATGTGACCGCAAATAAATGCCAGGGAGTCTTCACAAGCGTGTGGGGAGTGATGATTTGGAAAAAAGATCGAGGTAGCTGGAATGTCACCAGATAGGCAAGGTGGAGAGAGACGAGGCAATCATCATTGCAAGGAACACCTGGTGGGTTCTCAAAATTGGCTAACCTGCTCCCTGCCCAGTCCTTCCTTCCCTCCTCAGGGACAAACTATGTGTCTTATCCTTTTTAATGTGGCCACAGTACCCAGCACAGCGCTGTGCAATCAGTGTTGGCTGATTTGATTTGATTATGCATGCCCCAGTTTGTATTCTGGTTTCATTATTTTCCCTACAAATAAACTGCAGGTTAAAAAAAAAAAAAATCAGGAATACTGTAGTTAGCATAGTAAACTCTATCTCTTGTTTTCCTTTTAGATTACATTTAGGTCTGTTTCTGCTCATCTAAAAATTTCTTATTCCTATATGAAAATACAGGCTTACCTCGTTTTATTGTTTCACCTTATTGCACTTCACAGGTAACTGAGTTTTTTGTTTTTTGGGGGTTTTTTTATGAATTGAAGGTTTGTGGCAACCCTGCATCGAGCCTTCCGAGCAGCATTTGCTCGCTTCGAGTCTCTGTGTCACATTTTGGTAATTCATGCAATATTTCAGCCTTTTTCATTATTATTACATTTGTTATGATGATCTGTGATCAGTGATTTTTGCTGTTACTATTGCAAAAACATTACGACTTGCTGAAGGCTCAGACAATGGTTAGAATTTTTTAGCAATGAAGTATTTTTTAATTAAGGTACGTACATTGTTTTTTTAGACATAATGCTATTGCACACTTAATACACTACAGCATAGTTTAAACATAGCTTTTGTATGCACTGGGAAACCAAAAACTTCTTGTGACTTGCTTTATTGAGATACTTGTTTTATTTAGATGGTCTAGAATCGAACCCATAATATCTCCGAAGTATGCCTAAAAGGAGATGTCATTAACATTCCAAGCTAATCACTTGGGCTATGAATTTAAACAGATAAATGCAGTTGTAAATGAAAATATCACTATAATTTCAGTTTCAATAAAATCTGAAACTTGAATCAAGTGGTACATTTGACAGCTGTGTGCCAAGGAAGTGTCACTGGGATGGGTGGGGTTGCAAGCATGAAAGTTGAGAATATTGATGTTGATTATTTGCTCCATCTGGCTTATGGTCAAAATAAGTACAGTAGGCAGCCAAGGTTTATTCTTTTCTCGGGTAGGAAATAACTCTCAGAGAACTTGAAAGGTTAAATGCAGTAATAATGGAAAGTGATATTTTTGCATGTATATGAATTTTAACGTTTATTTAAGACTGGTGATCCCTTCACATGGAATATATTATTAGTAATATATGTGACATGGACCAGAAGTTTGATATACTAATCATCATTAAGAAGTTTTCTTTTTTGTAACCAAAAATCAATATTTTTTAAGAATTAAGAAATATTTATATTTTCTTAAAATCTAAAAATGAAAGCATCATGTATATCATGTATATATTATGTATATGGATTGTGTATAGATGGACCAAAAGGCTGTGAGCCAGGCTTTTTTGGGTGTCTATTAAGTGGTAGACACCAACATTATAACGAAGTCTTATTCTACTCCTGCCTTTGACACTGTTTTATTCTTTTTTATCTACCCATCTGGTGTCTGTATTTTATTTTAGAGGATTTCATCAAATGTATGGTAACCTTCAACTCTGCATGTATCAAGTGTGAGACACTAAAAAGCTATGTTCACACGTCCACACATTTCTTGGTGTCCTCTGGGATTCACTCTAGGTCATCCACTGGCCAGCTGGTTGATCCACTGGGTACCTTGAATGTTGATGTCTGTTGGTCTTAGGGATGATAATTGTTGTCCTAGAAGGACTTTCCATTTCTGGCTGGAATGTGGATGGGGCAGATATAATCTTGCATTTCTGAAGGAGAAAGAACCTAGGGCAGGAAGACAGTTGCTGGCGTCTCAGTATCAGGATGCATAATTTCATTTAATCCCTCATTTTCATTCCTATACCTCTACCCTCCTGTCTGACTGATATCTCTAAGTCTGGATTTTCCCTGGTCTGTAGTTCCTGCCTCTTGATGGTATGAGGGAGAGGTAAAGTAGTTCTTGTCTCTGGTTTCCCCCACCCCAACTTTCCACTTGATCTGTTGCCCACACTTCCTGAGCTGTTCTGGGATTCTATGGGAAAATCTCTTTGCATTGCTCTGATGTCTCCCTCCGCAGGCTCCTGTGGGCTTGATGTTCCTTTACTCCTCTTTGCTAAATCATGTATCACTCTTTCAGCTGCTTTCCATATTCATATACTGTAGTTATAGAAGATTGAGTTTGAGCCTTCGGTTTTTGTTCTTGCTGTCTTAAGGGAGAATTCCTAGAAAATACAGGGTGGAAAAGTTTTCATTTTACCATCCAGAAAGTGGGAGTCTTACATCTTAAGTCTTAGCCTCTTAAGCAGTCTCCCTTTACTGTTTTTCTCTATCCCTCATAGCTACACCAGAGCTAGAGTTTAGAAATACAGCCATATCTGTCATTTTTATGCCTCCTACATAAAAATAAGCTTTTACCTAAAATATTGATACAGCCCTCTTTACTTTACATAGGACCCCTGCCTCATTCCTGTCCTCTTCTCTCTAGCTTTTCCATGTGCCTCTTCCCCGTGCTCTGACCAAATGGAATTATTCAGGCCAAATGGATTCAGAATTTAGAATATGAAATACACCTCTGCCCCTTAATAAGTTTCACTATCCCTCTTCATATATATGTATATGGAATATGCTTTCCCCTTCTCTCTGCTTGTCAAAGCTCATCCTTTTGGATGGCATTCCTCAATCTTTCATCATTCTTCTAGGACCTTCATAGTTGTGGCTTTCTTTTTTCTCTTTTTTTTTTTTTGGCCATTTTTCTTTAAACAAATTCACTTTTAAGAACTGGAGTAAATTGACTTCATAAGGAAACTTTTATTCTGAAGTCAAGTGGGAACTATCCTGTGATTTTTAGGTAGGAAGGTAAATTAGTTTATCAGATTTGCATTTTAAAGCAGTCCCTATCTATAGCGTATAGAATAGTTTAGCGCATACCCTGCCTAATTTAGAGACAGTTTCTAGGACTTTTAAAGCAATTTGGGTGAGAGATGATGAAAAGCTGAACCAGAATAATTACAGCAGTAATGGAGCCGAAGGGTCAAAAGATATTAAGGAGATAGAATTAACAGAACTGGGTCAGAGATTGGGTGTGACAAATAAAGAAAAAAAGCAAAAGGAAATTATCAGAGTTTATTTTGTGTTTACTTTAGAATTTACCTGCTTTCATAGACCTCCTTCTGATTTTCTGGAGTTGCTGACTCATCAATATTCACTTTTAATCAACCTTCAAACTTGAAATTTTTAAAAAAAAGTTCATTACTGGTATTTTTCTTGATGTAAAAACTGAGAAATAAACTAGCTGAGTTGAACCATTTACTTGGTGAATCTATTACATATATTGTGATGATGTTTATATTATAAAAGCTTTTAATGGGTTCATTTTATAATAGTCCCTCATAGCCCTCAGTATTGAGATTTCTAGAAGGTCTGCAAGAGTCATGACATTGAACTCCATGGATCTTTTGGTCATATCAGTTCTGTGATAGCAACTGAAGATCCAGTCTGTGATCAAATTTCAAACTGAGTAAAAATAGCATGTTTCAGGTCTTAATTCCATACTGTAATTTTTCTAATCTCCTTTGCCCAACATTGCCTGTCACTCAGGGATTTTTGAATCATACACTGAGGTGTACAAAATTATAGCTTTTAAAAAGAATATATAGGGAATTCCCTGGTGGTCCAGTGGTTAGGACTCTTCTCTCGCACTGCAGGGAGCCCGGGTTTGATCCCTGGTAGGAAACTAAGACCCCAGAAGCTGCGCAGCATGACCAAAATAATAACAATAATAGGCAAAGAGATAGATTCTATTTTTTTTAAAGAATATATATATAAGTTCACCTCTCAAATTTCTATTTCTGTACAGCAGGAGAAAATTTATTTCTCCCAATTCAAAGTATTCAGTTACTTCTGGTTTAAATTTCAGTCCTATCAGAAAAGGCCCAGTCAACTTCAGATCCTTCTCCTTCCCTTGTACATCTTTCTCCCTGAAGTGATAGTCTGGGGAGGGTTGGTGAACAAGGGTACTTACTTCCACGGCACCATGATGCCACATCTTATGGGCCGTTAGTGCCCATCAGTGCCACTGTCTGGTAAGTGGTGAAATTTATGATGTCTGTCAGACTGGAGTTATCATAACCTGTGCTCACATATTTCTTGCTTTTTGTCCTTTCCCATATTAGGTCTAAGCATCCTTCCTGTCCTGATTTCAAATACTCTCTGGGCTCACTTGCTTTCCCTTAGAAAATCCCATATGATTCTCAGGAATTGGAAGAAAAAAATGGATGCTTTCCCATAAGCTTTTGATAGGTGTTATGCTTTGTGAGTCCTTCTCGGGTCCAGATGCTACTATGAAACTCCACCCAGAGAGGTGGCCTGTTAGGTCGAATCTTAGCACCTTTGCTTCCTTCCAATTCTCTTCCCAGGACTAATTCTTCTCTTTGTGGGAAAAAACACTTTCATCACTGGTCACTCTTCCCTAATCTACCATTTATGGCTTATCTTTTATGTGCTTACTCCTTTGCTGATTTATGTAATGTGAAAACCCAATTATTACTGTTGAAATTGTTGGTTTTCAAAACAGTTTCTTTCTGCTATGGATTAGAAGAGCCTATTTGACTTCTCAAAACCTATAATTTGAATAAACCAGAGAGCAGTGCTTACGGGAATATATCACTACTTCTTGAATGTTGGGGAGAAACTAATGTGTATAAATAAATGCAGGGTTGAAACCAGCTCAACTGATATTTGAAATCATCTGACTTCATTTATAATATTTTCTAAGTAGGTTATAGGTTAGTGTCTTTCTGTTAAAATAGGCTCTTGACTGAAGAGTCTGTCTTTCCCCACCTACTTCTCTACATTTCTTTGATCATTTAGCACTCATTAAAAATAAATTTGTATCTCATTGAAACATTTGTATACCTCAGTGTGTAGTGTATGCAGTAACAAAAACAGTCATAATAATTTTTATATAACTGTCAGGTTACTTATAATACACTCATCAAATACTGAATTATGGTTAAAAAGTTCAGGAGCAGTTTGCTGTGATACACAAAGGCAGTGCATTATATTGTCAGTAGTGAAAAAAAAAAACTCATCATAAACAAAAGTTTAAGACTCCATGGAGAACCAAAGTAGATCTTCTGATGTTGTTTTACTGTAACAGGATAAAAGCAATATGATGTCTATATTTTGGCTTCTATTTTTGTTTGTTTGTTTTACAGCATATTTATTATTTATTCATTTGCCGTTTTCTTGAGAAATAATTGATATACATCACTGTATACGTTTAACGCATACAGCCTGATGGCTTGGTTTACATATACTGTGAAATTATTACCACAGTACGTTCAGTTAACATCCAACTTGTCATATAGATAGATACAGTAAAAAGAAAAAAACGGGAGGGGGAGTCTTCTTGTGATGAGAATTCACAGGATTAACTCTCTTAACAAATTTCCTATGTATCATATAGCAGTATTAACTGTAGTCATCATGCCCCGCATTACATCCTTAGTGCTTATTTATCTTGTAACTGGAAGTCTGTACCTTTTGCCACCTTTCTCCAATACCCCCTCGCCCTCCACCCTCCGCCTCTGGTAACCCCAAGTCTGATCTTTTTTCAATGAGGTTTTTTCATTTGTTTTTAGATTCCACGTGTAAGTGAGATGATACAATATTTGTATTTCTCTGTATGACTTATTCCACTTAGCATAATGCCTTCAAGTTTCATTCATATTGTGGCAAATAGTAGGATTTCCTCATTTTCTATGAGTGAATAACATTCCATCGTGTGTGTGTATAAATTTATATATCTATATTTTATATATCTATATATGTACCACAACTTATTTTTCCATTCATCCATCGATGGACACTTAGGTTTTTTTCTATGTCTTAGCTATTGTAAATAATGCTCCTATGAGCACGGGGTTGCAGATATCTTTTTGAGTTAGTGTTTCTATTTCCTTTGCATATATTTCCAGAAGTAGAAATGCTAGATCATATGGTAGTTCTATTTTTAACTACTTGAGGATCCTCCATACTAATTTCCCTAGTGGCTATACCAATTTAAAATTCCACCAGTAGTACACAGGGGTTCCCTTTTCTCCATATCCATGTCAGCATTTGTTATCTCTTGTCTTTTTGATAACAGCCATTCTAACAGGCGTGAGGTGCTATCACATTGTGGTTTTAATTTGCATTTCCCTAATGACTAGTGATATTGAACATCTTTTCTTATACCTGTTGGAATTTTGTGTATTTTCTTTGGACAAATGTCTATTCAGATCCTTTGCCTATTTTTAATTGGGTTATTTGTATTTTTGGTATTGAATTGTACAATTTCTTTATATATTTTAGATATTAATTCCTTTATCAGATTATACTGTTTGCAAATATTTTTTGCCCATTCCATGGGTTGTCTTTTCACTTTGTTGATGATTTCTTTTGCTGTGCAGAAGCTTTTTAGTTTGGTGTAGTCTCACTTGTTTTTTGTTTTGTTTTGTTTCTTGTGCTTTAGATGTCATATCCAAAACTTCATTCCCAAGACCCATGTCAAGGAATTTATTCCTGTGTTTGTTTCTAGGGGTTTCATGTTTTCAGGTCTTAATCCATTTTGAGTTAATTTTTAAGTGGCATAAGATATGGGTCCAGTTTCATTCTTTCACATGTGACTACCTTAATTATCTCAGCAGCATTTATCGAAGTGACTGTCTTTTCTCCATTGAGTGCTCTTAGCTCTTTTGTCAAATATTAGTTGATTATATATGCATGGTTTTATTTCTAGGCTCTCAATTCTGTTCCATTGGTCTATTTATCTGTTGTTATGCTAGTACCATATTGTTTTGATGACCACAGCTTTATAGTATAGCTTGAAATCAGGAATATTGCCTTCTATTTGACCCTATTATTTTATAATTTACAAATTAGCACTGTAAAAGAAATATTATAGGATCAAATAATTAAGAGATCATTACAACTTGCAGCAGTTTTCCTTAATTAGTTAGGTCAACTACCTTTGGGTGGACAGCTAAGATTTAAGGATTTGACAAAGGTACTGTTTTATAATGCTAATAAACCAATTATGATTAATGTAAATATGAAAATGTGAACTAATAATACTATTTGACATTTAACAAATATTTAGTAAGTGAAGGGCCATGTTCCAAAAGTATAAATTTATTAACTCCTCACAATAATCCCATTAATAGGTAATACTATTATTGCCATTTTACAGACGAGAAAAATCTTACACTGAGAGGAAATAACTGTTCAGTCGGTATCCACATGGATATTGAGTGGCAGAGCAGAAATTCCAACCGTATAGACTGTTCCTTAAAGAATACCTGCTGTTGCATAATAGGCCCTAAAACCCATGCTGATAAATAAGAAATATAAAGTATGCCATGGTGCCTTTAATTTCTATTATTTTAGATTACTGTAAATGCATTATTAAACATACAACTGTGCTAGAGTTTCTAAGTAGCACTTTGGTAAATGTAATCTCATTAATTCTTCTGAATTGACTGAAATATAATTATTACATGAGATGACATTTATATTCATAATATTGCAGTTTAAACATCTGAAGCCAGCTTTCCTCAGATATTTTAAGGTAAATGATATTTAAAGCTTTGGTCACAACCTTGATGACTTAAACGCTCAATGGCCCTGTAGACAATACCAAATATTGATTTACGATTGATATGATATTATTTTCAATTATATCAGTTTCTTCACTAAAAAAAAAAAAACAACTATAATTCATACCATAGTCCTACAAAATAAGTACCACACATTTCACTCATTCAACTGAGGCTAAGAGGTTAAATGCTGTGATTATTTTTATGGGAATGAATCAAGGGCAACTTTGGAGCTCAGATCCAAAATCCAGACATGATTTCACCATTCTGTTGTGTTTATTTGAACAACAGATTCTAATGATGATTGACCAGGTTGATTGTATCTTCTCTCATCAGGTTATTACAGAAAGTTTATTGATGAGTTTTAAATATATATATTTATATACCATGTGTCCTTTGCTTGAAAACTGTCTCCTTAAAGACACAGTTCATATGTCCACTTTTTTAAATTTAATTTTTTATTTTTTAAAAGACAGGAAAATATAAGTTTATATATACATAATTTAAAATATATGTATAAGTTGCTTTGTAATTGTTTTATATTTCCTAATCTAGATTATAACCCTTTGAAAATCACTGATTTAACTTGAATCAGGTATCTTCTACACATGTCTGTTAGAAAGAGTAAGTAAATAAAGTGCATGGGACTTAGTTTTTAAATTCATTTATTTAGTCTGAATAGATTTTTCTGATTGCAGCTAAGTCAGAGCTACTATCTGAGCAAAGTTTCATGTGTTAAAGATGCTGGACGAGTCAAAGCACTCGGGCTTGGGATTCCTCTAGAAGGAATCCTGGACCAAGTGAAAACGTATTTCATGAGCTCAGCCAGAGGCTATCCCAACAAGGTCTTGAAGGCAACCAGCTGGTTTCCCATCTGTTTTCCCACCTGAGTCCCAGGAGGGATTTGGATAGAGGCTAAGGCACTGTTGACATGCATTTGGAAAATAAAAGTATTATTGTTTTTATTTTTAATACATTCCATTCTGTGTATATTTAAATAAGTTAAATGAATATATTTTCCATAATTTAATGCCTTTATCAAAAAAGAGGAATCCATGCAACATGGAGTTTGTTGGAGGTTGTGTCATGATGGAGGCATTGCAGGCCTGGATGAGAACATCACAGCCTTCAGATTGGATGCATTCCTCTGAGTTTGGATGGCAGACAGATCTGTGGCCCCAGTGAATTAGATAGCAGGAGTCAGAGATGTGAGTAGTGTAAGAAAGCAACGAGTACAGTTTCTCCAGTCTTCAACTGCCAATACTTTCAAATTTTTTAACCTTTGCAAAATGATAACATCAACACATATTTGTTGGAAAGCCATCATAGCAAATAACACTTAGATGCCATAAAACGATAATAACAGCAGACCCTTTTTCAGGGCTAACTCTGTGACCAGCACTTTACAAGTGCTATTTTGTTTATTCCTGACACAAGTTTATAATGTAAGTATTATTATTATCCTTATTTTTCAGATGAGGAATCAGGTTTAGAAAGGATAAGCAACTTGTTCAGTGTCCCAGGGGTGGCAAGCAGTCTGCTGGGCCTCAAAGCCAGGTCTGCTTGACTACAGAACTCATGTTCTTCATCTTTGTGGATCCTTTAAAGTCAATTAACTGGTGCTTATAACTCGCTGCCTAGGGGACAGGCACAAATCAAGCCTGGCTTGCCCTGAAATTTCTACTAGAAACCAAACAATTAATGCTATCATTAAAAGATGAACAGAAAGTGCTCAATTTTTTATATTCTAAACAGTATAAATCCTTATAAAATTAAAAGTTTACAATAACACAAGCAGACTAAAATCTTGAGGAAAATGATCACCAAATAAAAGTGTCTATCTAGAAATCATGTGTTTGTTTTCTAATTCAGGAGACAGTTGTGCAAGTGATTTTTCTCACACTTTAATATCTTCAGTATAAAGAAGATCATGAACATGGAGAAAGATGTAGTGTTGCTGTCGTGTATGTTTTTCTTATGCAACAGGATGCTTCAAATTATTTATGTCTTTCAGGACACTTAATACCACTACATATGCATTAAGATGCCACTTTGTATTTTCGAAAATAAAGAAACACCCTCTTTTTCTTCTATGTTGTATTTTGGAATGTTTGTACCTAGGATACATTAAAAAAAACTTAGTGGTCCCACTTTTAGGTTTTGGTCCTGTAAAAAATACTAGTATATGAATGTGCCAAGGTATCTTACAAGTTTAGATGCAGTGGAAACATTTTAAAAATAATTAAATATCCTTCAACAGGGGATTGATATTATGTATAATATTACATCAAAAATAATGAGAAAATATATGCAAAATGGTTTTAGAAGTGTTATTAAAATACTGTTACATAAAAAACTGAAAAATGCAGTGATAAGTAAAATTGAGCTAGATTTGGTTACGCATTCTATCATGAGCATGTGTATGTGTGTGTAATATTGTGTCATGTGGTGAAGTGTGTAGGCGTAGAAAAAATTCTAGAACTATTTATACCAAGTTATTCAAAAGTGGGTGGGGTTGCAAGTTGTGGGGAAACCTCCATTTCTCAGTTTCTACACTTTTATTTTATTTTTACAAAAACATGTATCAGTTTTGTTAGAAATAAAAAAAGCATTTTTTAATATTTTGCTCGGCACTCAGTGCTCATGACTACAAGGCTCAATTTACCTTTCCAATCTAATTTGTCACAATTTCAGGCGTCCTGCCTTAATTATATAATTTACAACTGTGCCCTTGATTCCTTTTTTCCTCTGCCTTTCTGTATCTTGTCCCCTCTGTGGGGAGAGCCCTTTCCTTCACTTCCTATCTTTAGGTTCTATTATGTTTACAGTTCTAATTCCAGTGCTTCTATAACACATTTTTATGTGTATATTTCTCAGTTAATTGTCCTCCTCTATTCTCATTTCAAATTTTGCATTCTTCTATCATATCACATATTATAATCTGCCTTGTAATAAATGTATTAATATGTCCATATGAGCCATTCATGAAATTAAAGTCTTAACTTATTTATTTCCTTACATTTAGATTACATCAGTAAGTGCCTATAACATTGGAAAAGTTAGTAACATTTTATTTTTGTGAAGTTTTTGAACAGTTTCAGTTTTTTCTTCTATCAATCTGTTATTGGAGAGACACCTCTACTTTATGTAGATTGCCAACCTTATGGCTCATAATCTGCTCGTCGATTCTGTATTATGATTTCTATGTAATAACTGCATTTGCTTCCTCTATTCTCTTATATAAATGCATTTCAAGAGGCTGAAATGGGATATGACAGTTCAAATAAAATAGCTTAGGCATTTGCAATTATTTCATAAAATGATGCCAAAATATTGTCACATACAGTATCTCACATGACAAATTTAATTAAGTCTTCTCAGAGAAACACACATTTTTATAGTAAGATTCTGGTATAAATCAATCCAGGTGGCTTCCTTTTACAAGGACAGGCAGATTATTTTCAGTATGATAGAACCAGGGGCAAGAGAGTAAAAACTCAAACTGATTTGCAAACAGGAGCTTCCTCAGTAGTCATCCAGGAAGGGAGTTTTGCTGTGTCACAAGTGACTAGTCCCGGGTTTTGAAAAAAGAGTGAGTCATCCCCCTTTGAAACAAGAGATAAGTGGGGGGAAAGAGCTGTTTAAAAATTATTTTACAACTATTTCCTTTGGAGCTATGACTCCTTAAGCTGGAATGTGATCCAGAATAACTTCCCTTTGAATCCAACATTTGTCTTAAGCATTTTTATTGCCTCTCTTTTCCCTCGTCCCATCTCACTTCTTCCCTCCCTCTGTTCAACAGATTTACACGGACTGGGCCAACCACTACCTGGCAAAATCGGGCCACAAGCGGCTGATCAAGGATTTGCAGCAAGACATTGCAGATGGAGTGCTGCTAGCAGAAATCATCCAGATCATTGGTAAGATCTGCCCTCTGAGAAAAGCCATGAAAGTTTCTGCGCCCACACACTTCGGTAAAATACAATTTAATTTGGATGCTTAGGAACTTGGTCCATGTGTCTCTGAGATTAATGCAGCTCTCCCCGTGATTTAATTAAAATGTTTATGTGAGAATGTTTGAAAAAGGCAGTTTGGCCATACTTTTAAATGGCTAGAACTGTATCTTTACATACACTGAATTGTCAGAAATGAACGCTTCATTAAACCATATGTCTCCCATGTGTGCATTTCGTTAGCTGGAGCAACTCATACACTCTGAGATTCCTTGAAACTATATCCTGATCCAGCAGGGACAATTGTGAAAGGTTTCATGCCAGCAGTCATTTGGCACAGGCTAAGGAATTAGCAGCAACTTCCTTCTCACTCACTTTTTTTTTTTATTTGCCTGATTTGTGCATATGGACCTGGCGGCTGCTAACAAGAGTGTCTTCTTGTACACAGCTTAGGAGGAGGCAGAGCGAATGTAGCACCAGCATTTTGCTTGGTGTTTTTTTTTTTTCTTTTTTTCTTAGTCTCCTTTTTTTGTGTTTCACTTCATGGCTTAAGCATGTCGTTCTTTTTTTCTCTCTTTTATTTTATTTCTTGGCTCTAGCAAATGAAAAAGTTGAAGATATCAATGGATGTCCTAGGAGTCAATCTCAGATGGTAAGAATCATGTTTATTCTGAATATATTGCTTGTCTTCACTTCCAGAGTTAACTGCATTTATAAATGGACTAGAAGTTTCTTTTGCATGTCTCTCTCCTTGTTTAAGAAACCATTTGATCATATTCTATCATATATATTTCTTTGGGTGCAATTTAGTAAGAGGTGATAACAACAATACAGTTGAATATGTATGACTCCTGAAGAACCAATCTCCAGGTGTTTTATCAGATTCTTGACTTTTTTTTGTTCTGCTGTCTGAATAATTTAACACTGGTCTTGGTGGCAATATATCCCATTTCCAGTTTTAAGTGGAGCCTTTTTGTCTGAACAACTGGTTTGAAGAACAAAAGTTGCCATGTGCATTTTAAAAATATATGAATAGTATTTTCTTCGCTCATAACAAAGTCCAGTGTAAACACATGGACTCTTCAACACTTTTGGAAATAACTCTAAGGGCAGGCTGCTGGAATTTTGCTGAGCAGGGACTGACTAGGAGATATGATTCATAGCCTTTTCCAGAAAGTTGTCGATCTAGAGGTCTGTCTGTCCCCCAGCCCTCTCTTATTTTTACCACTTGGTAAAGCCTAGAGTTTTATAATAAAATAATAGATTAATAAACTGCTGAGATAAAAACCCACCCCTTTCTTAATTAAATAGCCACAACTTTATTTTATAGGACAATATGAAACCAAAATGCCTTAACTGAAGTTATGTCAGCAGATATAATCAGGAATGACAGCCAAAATCCACAAGATGAGGTTTCCTCCAAAACTCTTTTTAGCATAGAATAGGCATTTAAAATAAAAATAATGAGTACTTAATTGACAGAAACTGGAAGAATGAAAAAAATGATGAACTGTTTTGACCTGCTGACCTGCTTTATTTAATGTCAGAAAACTGAAATCCAAAATAATAAAAAGAATTTATTTTTAAAGAGTGATTAACTAGCATGTCTGTGTGTGTGTGTGTGTGTGTGTTTAAGCACTCCTCTAAGGCCCTACTACAGTGTCATGAACTCTGTGTAGCTCTTGTGAAAAAAATCACTATAAAGAAAGATTCTCTGTAAAACATTTCAGTTTTAAGGAAACTTCCTGATCTAATTACTCTGGGCACAAAGACGACTCTATTAAAATTAATTATAGTTATTTCCTGAAGTTTTACTGGAAGTAGTTATAATACCTTTAGACCCTGCTATAATAAAAGCTGCACGATGATGGGAAAGACATGTAACTTCTCCGAGCCTCAGCTTTCTCATCTGTAAAATGAACCCTAATTATGATATGATAATAACATATAATTATGGACATTCTTTACTACCTAAACTGATATGGAAATGCAGAATAGTATTGCTACAAACTTTATAAAGAGCACATTCATGAATTAATACCTGTTAAAAGATTTTTAAGGCTTTATATTAAAAAGCTCTATAGTCCCTGAATATCATATGTTATTTCTCAAACCCAACACTGTTGGTTTTACTTTCATTATTTCAACCATAAAGACATGTTGGATACTAAAACTCTTACGTTCTCTGCTGGCATTCCAATTTGATTCCGATTACAGTTCAATAAATAGCCAAGCTATTACTTCATGACAGATAATAAACAAATAAACCTTCAAAACTTATAACTATAGATAGAGATGCGGTCCTTAGATATTTATCTGAAACATCTGTGCCTAAAATTCTACAAATCTGAAAATATTCTCATGGGTATAAGACTCTCTTAATTTTATTACTTCCTGTTCCTTATTAGCCCCCAAATGTCATGCAACATCTAGTATACATGTTATGTTGATATTTCTGCTTCTGATTTAAAACAAACAAACAGAAAAACCAAAACCTGAGAAATGCAAATGTTATAAAATAGGTGATTATTTTTTTCCAGCCAAAAAGTTTTAGTCAGAATTACACTGAATTTTGAGTCACGATGACTTGTAACCTCATTTTTTTTGATGTGGTTGAATTTCTAACCTGAAATTGGCATGCCTTCAATAAGGTGATTCACAAGAATACATATGACACAAATGTAACTTTTTTGGCTGAATTATTTTTGCCTCTGTTCTTAAGAATTGGCATCGGTACTATGTTACTATGTTACTAATGAATAAAAATTCCAGATTTTAACTGAGACAAGAAAGTAGAGGAAAGAGAATTATGATAGCATGACTAGGCTTATAAATTTCATACATCTTTTCCAAACAGGATGTTGCCTGTTTCTTTATTGTGTAACAACCGAGCAGTGCTGTGTTAGTAACGGCGAGCACTGTCCTTACTTATAGAACTACTTGTCCAATGCTTTTTATATATCTGATTTTTCATGGCCTTTGGTTGGCGTTCATGTTTAATAACAAAAGGTAAGGTAAAACTAGGTCTGCTACTGTTTCTAGTTACAAATTGTCTTTTTTAAATTTCAAACTTGGTAACCTTTATTGGATTATTTTCAGCCTTTAGTAATAGAAGTTCTCTCATGGTACGAATGTATGGTATATTGATGAATAACAGCCAGCTATTCATATTTAGGCAATATTAACTGAGCACATAAGGCACCAGGTGTAGGGACAATTGAGGATCAGAGGAGCAAATATTCAAATAAATAATAGCAACAGTGTTAATAGGGAAGAACAAAAGGAATGTGAAGGAAGTGAGCTTGGTGTGTTCCAGAAGCAGAAGACAACTGTGGTTTGAGCACAGTGAGAGGTGATTGGAGGGGACGACGGAAGCCTGATTATGTAGGACCAAAGGAAGGAGTTTGTATGTTACTCTAAGTTGATTGAGGAGCCTTTGGAGGACTTTTAAAGCTGGGCTGTGTTGTGATTTGATGTAAATATTAAAAATGATCACCCCAGGTGCTTTCTGGGCATTGTAGAATACTTAAGTGTTGGCCTTCAGTTGGGTATGGGAGATGAAAAATATAGGGACTATGCAGTGGTCCCCGATTTTTTGGCCTGAATGAGTAAGTAGTTACCATTAAACCAGATGATTATTATAGAGGGAGAAAACAGGCTAAAAGATGAAGAAGGGAAGAGGACAAATTCAGATTTTGACAAGTAGAATTTGATGTACCCATTGGAACGTGAAGTAGGAGGTTATTGGAGGCAATTAGGCATGTGATTCTAAAGGCCAGAAGTAAGATATTGGTTAGAATATACCTACTGTGTAGATAATGGTTAAAGCCATGGCCAAGGACGAGATCTCTAGGAGGTCTGTGTGAAGTCAGAAAGGAAGAAAGCTGAGGTTCTCACACTGAGGAATACCAACATGTATGTGATAAGCAGAGGTGAAGGAGTCAGAAAAGGGTGAAAAGAATGGTGAGAAAGTGAGCCCATCACTGAGAGAGTGGATCAACAGATATGGATTGTTAATCCTTAGGGTAGCTGTGGTAGCTTAAGCTGTAGTACGTACTCGGACTAACCCAGTGGGACAGGGCAATGTAAGATGAGGAAAATGGGGCAGATGCTGTCAAATGCTACCTAGTCAATGGGTTGGTATACCAGAAGGCAGGAGAGTTAGTTTTGGTAATTAGACAGGCGTTAATGACCTTCATGTAAACATCTTCTGTAGAGTGATCATGTGTTCAAGAATAGCTGAGAGGTGCAGATATCCACTGAGTCTTGAATGATCTTTCCAGGACTTTCCTGTTGAAGGATGAATAAAAAATATATAGTTTGAGAGGAAGTCAAGGTGAGGGGAGTTTTTGCAAGTGCGGAAGTAGGCAGAGAAGGAGGAAGCAATAGGGAAAGGGGAGGATCCAGGGGGATGGGGAGACAAGTGACCATGCCAGATCCTCAGGGATGTGGCAGAGGAGGAAATTTGGAGTCTGTGTGGAAGATTTAATGTTGGAAAACAATGGGGATACACTTTCCTTTCATAAGGGGATATGATTGCTTGAAGAGGTGGTATTTGTTAGTGGATTACATAGAAATGGAAGGAATTCAAATCAATATGATAATGACTTCAGACTATTAGATAATATTAATGTGCTCTTTTCCATGTCATTCTCTAATGGTTACCTTATAATATAAAGAAAAAACATTGATTATAGTATTTTATAGCAGATAAAGAAAATTCAACAAAAATTCTTTCAAATATCATTGGCTAAATGGCACATATTTAAGAAAAATATGAACTTGTCTTTATTAGCAGGATTATTGAGAGGTTGATTCATATTTATTCCAAGTTTCAACTGCTATCTATTGCTATCTTTCCTTAATGAGTTTGAGACCAAACTCATCCTGAAAAACATAGAACTAAGTTTGTAGGAGCTTATTCAACACTATATTTAACCTCATCCAAAGATGAAGTTACTAATGTGGATGACACCTGTTAAGTAATTTCTAGGTGGGTGGTATCAGGATTCAAAATATATGCTGCATGCCACAACTCTGGTGAGATTACATGAGGAAATAAATTAGCCAACTATAAATACCAGGAACATCCAGAATGCCCAGCAGATTAAAAATAGCAGAAAAAAATGCCCAACATGTATTTGAAATGCAGAGGCACAAGTGCAAGGTTCTTAGACAAAAATGTAAGACACGTAGAGGAAAAGTTGTTTTGAAAACAAAATTTTCTTTATTTTAAAGTAGACCATTAGAGCACTTGGCCAGTTAGCTCAGTTGGTTAGAGTGGGGTGCTAATAAACTAGGCCATGATATTTAATAATCTTCATAAATGCATGGAGGGGTTAGGAAATTTGATCATGTGAAATAGTTGCAAACCAAGAATTAGATGGTGGGGCAGAGGTGAGGGTGTGGTTCCCAGCGTGTCCTTCCTCTTCGCTGCTTCCTCCCTTCACCTCACTCTAATAGCTCGACTGGTTTTTTCAGCCACAACATTCTCCCTTCTTTTCTATCATATCATATTGTTTAAAATTTGCTGAGATGCGGATTTTTGGAAAACTTGTGCCTCTTACCCTTTTCTATTCCTAGGAGATGAAAAATTAGGTTTTGGTCTTCCCTTAATTCTCTGATTCCATGTCCCACGGGGTTATGGCTGCCACAATAATTACCATCATGGATTTCACAGGCATCTTTATTCCATTTCTATAGTTTACAGCAGTCCAGACAGTGAAACTATTCTTGACAGAAAAAGTATCCTGTTCTTTTATCACCATGCTGTCCTTTTAAGTTTTAATTCTTTCAGCCACTGCTTGTTATTGCTGCCCTTTTAAAGGATCTATTTAGGTAAGATAAGAAGATGAGGCTCCTAACCAAATAGGGAAGAGATAAAATATTGGAATGCTCTAAAGGTTTAGTAAAATCTTATAAATGGCACGCTGCAGGATTCTAGCACTATGACTCAGAGGAGTGGAATATTGCTAAGTTAGTCCATTCACATGATCCCCTGCCATTTTGAAACTGTTCATCTTCTGGAATGTCTAGAAAAAGATAGCTTAATGAAGACAAATGCTTTCCTACAAATAGAGCTCTGATCTCTAAAGAAATAGTAACTGAAAATCTCTACTTTGTAGTTTCCTTAATGATTCATTATTTTTATTTAGGCTCACACTTCAGGAGAATAAGCATAAACTACAAGTATTAGGAAATTTATATTAAATGATTAGAGTATCACCCTGATGATTTTTAAAACTGAGTTTGTCTCTAGAAGTTGCTCTGTATACTTGGAAAGTTTGAATGAAGTAATTGAAATAACATGGGGGTGCTGAGAGTGTGTCACGTTGAAAGGACAGTGGTCACTGGAATTCTAATTCTGATTAGATGATCCAGGAAAAAGAATTCAGTAAATGCTCAGAGTTTTCACTCATTTCTGTAATGAGGAAATTAGACTGATTAAAGTCTGTTAGAACTCCGACTTGCTAGACTGATTTAATGAAACACCAAAGACCACGGTCTGTTCAATATTTCATCTTATAGATATACCTGGGTTTTCAATCTTTATAGCTTTTTAAAACTACATTCATAGTAAAGTAAGAAAGACATTTCTTAGAATATATTACGTCTAATTTACAACGAACAACAATATTTTTATGAAAGTTATCTGGTCTGCCATTCAGAAATTAAATAAATGCTGAAGACACAAGAATGCTTTTCTACACTAATTTTATATTATAGAATAAATAGTGTAAATGTTTTTCTTATGAGTATCAATATTTAAATTGGTTTGTGCCGTTAGTAGGACAAATAGAAATTGAAGTTAAGTAACTCCCTTTGGGTTGGACACCAGATTCCACATACAAATTTTTTCCTTCTTTCTGGAGACAAGATATAAAATATTTCTGGTTTTGCAGGTAGTTATTAAACTTTATGCTGTACATAAAAAATTGCAAAGGTACTTAATATTTCTACTATATATTTAAATACCAACCACTTTCTTAAACATTTAGAATGTTCTTTATCCTGATAGTTTTGACTTAAAATGCTGTAAGTTGTTTCCCACTGATAAGCCACTATCTGAGTAAACACAAAATACCATCATACCTTGTATTAGAAAACATATTTTGTAGCAATCCTTTTGTAATTTTAGTTTTATTACCCTCGCTAATCTAGTTTTTTTTTAAAAGAACTTACTGCTCCATCTTTTTCAACCCTTCTTGAAATTAATAGAAAATTAACTGAGAAATTTAATACTCAGTACTAAAAAGTATGAAATAAGAGCAGTTTTTAAAACCCTAGTTCAGAAAACCATATACTAAGATATGAAGCCATTTTAAATATGACCTATGATATTCTTAGCTTAAAAACCTATGGTGATTAAACAATGTTTTTAAAAACTACTTCCATAGGACAGAAAAAGGAAATGAAATGGGGGAATCTTATTCACTTGATCTCAGTATAATCATTTGGCAAGTATATCTTTGATAAAATAAATTATTTGAAAATCAGTAGATGTACCCAGTCTACTTGTTTTATGATATTGTATTTAAATGATTTTAATATGAATTAAATTAAACTGACCTGTGTGGATAGCCACAGACAAAATTCATGACATGTCTGGTTACACTTTGAAAAATTATATTGCCCGTTTGATTTGTATTAGCCATGTTTCAAACATTAAAAAAATATTATGAAATCATATCATAGAAGCATCAAATTTTAGAGATGGACCTGAGAGTTCAGCCATATCAGTATCGCTTATTGATTCATCTGCAGGTTGAATGTCAACCATCTTTATCCAGTGCTGTACTAGATGCTTTGCTTGCATTTTTCATTGAGTCATCATAGCAAACCTACAAAAGAACTTGTCTCACTGAGGCTGCCTGTGTCCCTATTTAATAAGTGGAAGAATCAGTGTTTGGTCTCACGTCTATTTGAGTCTAGGCCAAACTGCTTTAAAACTTATTAACAAATGCATTTAAAAAAATACGACCTGGGACTCAAGTCTTGAGATTTTGATCTCTTCCTCTTCTTCCCCCTCCCCCTCTTCTTTAAAGTTTGGATCCCTCTCCCCCCGCTCCAAACTTGCAATATAAATGAGCATTTTTCTTTAATATTATGCTTGTTTCTTCCATCTATGACAGGAATAAAAGCTTTGGTTAGGTTGAGAGAGGGTGTGGGCATGTGAGATAAATAATGATTTATAAATTTTGTGGTGAAATTATGCATTTGGAAAATAATTAATTGTTATATGTAACTTTAGCCCTATATATAAACAGATATTATTTGTTTAGAATGGTTTTGTAACTTCATAATAAAAGAGTAAGATTCCTTGTTTTGTTTTGTTCTCTGAAACAAACCGAGAAGCAGGAATTATTAAAAACCTACAGAGTATATTTTCAGGTCAATGAGTACTGACATAGTATTTTATAATTTTATATTTATAATACTTTGTATTGGCAATTATAGCCTATAATGAAGATTTAATGTCATCTATAATTGGCAACTAATATTAAATGATGTTCATTATTCTCTAATCACCAAGTCAGTTAAAGCAGAATATAGAATTTTAAACAAAAAATAATTTTTATCTGATAAAATTCTAGTAAAATTTCCATATCTGTACCCTTATCTATCTATCTATCTAGTCACATACACACTTCTGTTATATATGTGTTTATATAAAGCATTCCTAGTATGAAAATTTATACATACACACATGTACACACAGACATAGATACACATATGCCTAGTATGGAGCTAAGCTCTTCATAAACATCTGTAATCCTCACATAATATATTGTGTGGAAACTGCTTTCATTCTCATTTCACAGATAAGGAAGCTGAGGCTTCAGCAGAGTAAAAACTTTATTTCTAACAGTGTGTGAATTGCATAACTATGATTCAAACACAGATTTATAAGACTGCAAAACTTTAAACTATTATACTATAGTGCTTAATTAATGAACTGACTCCTTGTAGCTAACCCCAGACCAACTAAACACAAAAACAAACTGAAGAGCTAAACAAAATTTCTATCTCCTACCTCTCCCTATCCCACAACACAAACTAACGAGATAGGAGAGGAAAACATGGGACATAGCATTCGATGACATGAAATACCTAAACTGTACCTTTCACCTCCCCTCCCCACAGACTTAACAAATCCAACCTCAGAGGGCAAGGCCTAGAACTCTGCATGCTTACAGATCCCAGCTGACCCTTAGGCTTGCTAAAGTTTTGGGATCTACTGCTCTGCTGCACTAGTTTCCTGTAACTGCTATAACAAATTATCACAGATGTGGTGGCTTCAAACAGTAGAACTTTAATCTCTCACTGTTTGGATGCCAGAAGTCTGCAATCAGTATCACAGGGCCAAAATCAAGGCTTCAGCAGTCCTGTGCTTCCTCCAGAGGCTGTAGGGGGAATCCATTCCTTGCCCATTCCAGCTTCTGGTGGCTGCCAGCGTTCCTTGGCTTGGGGCCACATCAGTCATTCTGTATGTTCATCTACCGGGAGATAAAAATGCATTGGTTAGTTGTGAAATAATTTGGAATCATTTAAACCTTATGAACTTAGAATATGGATGGAACAAATAGATTTTGCATACTCTTTCTGTCCTTCCTTTCACACGACACAATTTCATCCTTACATTCAACCACATATTTATGGAGCACCTATCTTGTGCCAGGCCTGTATCCTAACTGCCTGTCAATCATGTAGAGAGCTTGAGTCAGAAGCTGGAAATGGCTCAGTCAGAATGTCTAAATTATAGTGGTAGAAAGCATAATGTGGCAGGAATGGTGATTTCATTGGAGACTGACAGGGTTGAGTTTGAATTCTGGCTCTGCTATTTATTAATTGTGTAAACTTGTACAAAGTATGTCATTTCTAAGCCTCTACTGAATGGCCAAAATAATATCAAATTTACCAGAGTCTATGGTAAAGATGAAAAAAGGGTTTTGCATTTGCAGTAAATAACACCCATGCTTAAAGCTGTGTATGGGGCTTCCCTGGTGGCGCAGTGGTTGAGAGTCCGCCTGCCGATGCAGGGGACACAGGTTCGTGCCCCGGTCCGGGAGGATCCCACGTGCTGCGGAGCGGCTGGGCCCGTGAGCCGTGGCCACTGAACCTGTGCGTCCGGAGCATGTGCTCCGCAACGGGAGAGGCCACAACAGTGAGAGGCCCGCGTACCGCAAAACAACAACAAAAACAAACAAACAAACAAAAACTGTGTATGAACTTCCTTCCTGTGCTGGGTTAAGTGGTGAAGGAAAAAGTGGCTTTCAAACCATTTCCCATGCTTCTCTTCTTGACATGTAGTGTCCAGTTCCTCACAGTGCAGCCTGTTCACCTAGTGTGTTATGAAGTTAATATTTTACAAATGACATATTAAAATTAAATACACTAAAATAGACTTTTTAAAAATCAGAGTGCATTGCAGATAGAATGGGTAGAAATTGACTTGTGAAACTTTTATTAATTTCTATCTATAAACCTATGTATATACTGTGTGGTCATATAAAATAGATATCTTCAGTGCAACGCGGACCATTTCTTTCGCATCAGACACACCATTAGCGCCCTGAGCTCTACTATCAAACCCAGGCCCTTAGCAAGACGTGGAAGATGTTCCACATCTAGCCCCTGTTTATCTCTATGTCCTCGTCTTCTGCCGCTAGATTTTCCAGATCTCAAGATACTTGTTCCTGGAGTCTTTCTGCCTGTTCTCTCCTCCAGCATAGTTTCTTGAAACCTACTGAAGGCCACCAGCCTTTGGAGGGGCCTGTTTTCGCATTGATAAACAAAGATGTTGTGGAGAAAGATTTAAGTGGGGTTCAACTCTTAATATTCCTGGCTATTCTGAATTCCCCAGTCCCTTAACTAATGGTGTTTCTCAACCCTGACCAGTTCACATATTGCTCCTTCTTTGGGTTCACTTCACCCCACATCCTGTTATTTGGTTAACCCTTCCTAACCTTTCAGGGACTAGCTCAGGCTTCCCTTGAAGCAGAAAAAAAAAAATGTGGGAGTTAATGATACAGGCTCTGTTTTTCACATATTCTCTCTGTGTATCCTTGAGCATCTCAGTTTAATTCTCTGATCAACACTTTTATCATTGGAAAAATGCTATAATTATGGCAACTTCAGAAGAAGGTATCTTTGTAACCATGATAGAGAAGTCTTAGTTACTAATAACTTTCTCCTTTCCTGGTCCCTTTACCTCTGATCATGAATAGACTGTTCTGCATGCTTCTTTAGGAGTCTGTGTTTCTCTGATTATAACATTCATCACATTACATTGGAATTATCTCTCCTGTGAGACTATATATATTTTTAAGGGCTTGGACATGTCTCAATGAATAAATAATCGTTATGGAGTGAATGAAAGCAAACATCTTAAGAATATTTAACCAATGCAAAAACACTGTTGCATTTTACTTTAATTCTTCAAACATTTATATTTAAAAGTTATATTAAAATCTTTGGCTAAAATCTATATAATTATTTGAATTTTATGATAGGATGGGATTTTGCTCAAACTGAGCCATCGTATCTATTTATTTTTGGTTGAAATCAAATGTAATAGCAGTGTATGTTTATCATGAAAAATAGGAAGAATCATTAATTAAAAATAGCACAGGTCACAAAAGAACTTACCATTGGAGAGAATGAAAGTTACGTTTGCTTTACATTCTTCTACACATTCTCTGTGTATGATTCACAACAGCAGTACCTCAAACATGCCCTAACCAGGAGGCATTGTGTCTGTAGAGAGAACTCAGTCTTTGAAATATTACGCCTACTACCTGTTTTACAATTATTTAACTTTTTATATTGCAGTGGTTTTAGGATCCCAGGGGGCATCGGAGCCTTTTCAGTTCCAGGCCAAATTCAGCTCTGTAAACATAATTGCAGAAAGGAAAGTCTGGCATGGTCTGTTTTCAGGCATCCTCTTGAGCAATTGTGTGTTGCTCTAAGCTGCTCTGCTGGGCATGGCTGCTCCCCCTTCTGAAGCTTGTCTAACCTTCTCAGAATCAGACTTCTCCTGTGCATCCAAATGACACTTCTTCTTTGAAGCTTTCACCAGATCCATAGTGAAAATTGATAAATCCATTCTCTTCACTGCCTTATAGTGTTCTCTATAATTCTTTTTTGGACTGTTACGCCTTGTGTTATGGTGATTTATGAATCTTTTTTCGTCTCTTCAGCTATTTTACAGCTCACGAAGCTCACAAAGGCAAAGACCTTATAGTCATTTTTACATCCCTTAACCATCCAGTAGAGCTGTTTGCCCATAATAAACAGTCAATAGTGGCTGAATGAATTGATTACTTGTTGTTAAGTGTTGGTGCCATGGTTAAAATTTAATCACAAACTGATCTCAATTGATACTAATCACACTCAGAATGTAATTTCCATTAAATATCCGTAAGTAAAAATGAAAGAAACCTATGAATAGGCAAGGCATAATTTTGTTAATATTGTGAAAGAGCCTCCAATTACATCTTCCAAAACAGATTATCCTAGTTTTGTAGTAAAAATACTAAAAGGATGGGTGGCATCAAACGTGCCACTTAAAGTTCATGAGTTCAATAATTGGGAGATTGGGATTGACATATATACACTATACACTAATATGTATAAAACAGATAACTAATGAGAACCTGCTGTGTAGCACAGGGAACTCCACTGTACAGTAGAAACTAACGCAACATTGTAAAACAACTATACACCAATAAAAAATAAATAAATAAAGTGAGTCTCTTGTAGACAGTGGAAAAAAGAAAAGAGTTGTGCTAATTAAAAACACTACTCTTTTTTTGGACTACTTCATTCAACACTGAAATGAGTAAGTCCACATATATGCAATACACACTCTGCGTTTGAGAACACATATTGACCTCAGGTTTAAAAAATATTTGAAAGCATACATACAATGATGACTGTCTAGAGTTTTCATAAGTGAAGATAATGAAAACTCTTGTTTTCCTCATTTGAAATCCAATTTGTGATTTAACAATTAGCCATGTTCATACTGAGCAAGTTCATAAGGGTCAAGATAAATGTACAGTTATGAAGTCAGACAATCAAATTTCTGAAAAATGACTCCCATTCTTTGTGGGAATAGTGGAAAATACTGGAAAGTAATCAATGCTCTTTAGAATATACGAGAATAGTGGCTATATCTTGAAATTTATATCTGTAGCACCGAGTACAATTCCAGGCATAAAGTAAGTTTAATAAATGATGAATTGGAGACCTTCAAGATGGCAGAGGAGTAAGACATGGAGATCACTTTCTTCCCCACAAATACATCAAAAATACATCTATATGTGGAACAGCTCCTACAGAACACCTACTGAACGCTGGCAGAAGACCTCAGATCTCCCAAAAGGTAAGAAACTCCCCATGTACCTGGGTAGGGCAAAATTAAAAAGAAAAAACGACAAAAAATAGGGACAGGACCGGCACCTCTGGGAGGGAGCTGTGAAGGAGGGAAAGTTTCCACACACCAGGAGGCCCCTTCACTGGTGGAGACTGCGGGTGGGCGGGAGGGAAGCTTCGGAGCTGCGGAGGAGAGTGCAGCAACAGGGGTGCAGAGGGCAAAGTGGAGAGATTTCCGCACAGAGGATCAGGGCCGACCGGCACTCACCAGCCTGCGAGGCTTGTCTGCTCACCCACCGGGGTGGGCAGGGGCTGGGAGCTGAGGCTCGGGCTTCGGAGGTCAGACCCCAGGGAGAGGACTGGGGTTGGCTGCATGAACACAGCCTGAAGGGGGCTAGTGCGCCACAGCTAGCCAGGAGGGAGTCTGGGAAAAAGTCTGGACCTTCCTAAGAGGCAAGAGACCATTGTTTCGGGGTGCGCCAGGAGAGGGGATTCCTTCCCTGGCTGCCCACAGAAGGCAGAGCACTGCCTAAATGAGCTCCAGAGACCGGTGCGAGCCACGGCTATCAGCGCGGACCCCAGAGACGGGCATGAGACCCTAAGGCTGCTGCTGCAGCCACCAAGAAGCCTGTGTGCAAGCACAGGTCACTATCCAAACACCCCTGGGAGCCTGTGCAGCCTGCCACTGCCAGGGTGCCATGATCCAGGGGCAACTTCCCCGGGAGAACACACGACACACCTCAGGCTATTGCAACGTCACGCCGGCCTCTGCCGCCGCAGGCTCGCCCCGCATCCGTACCCCTCCCTCCCCCCGGCCTGAGTGAGCCAGAGCCCCCGAATCAGCCGCTGCTTTAACCCCGTCCTGTCTGGGTGGGTACAGACGCCCTCAGGTGACCTACACGCAGAGGCCGGGCCAAATCCAAAGCTGAACCCCAGGAGCTGTGCGAACAAACAAGAGAAAGGGAAATCTCTCAGCAGCCTCAGGAGCAACGGATTAAATCCCCACAAGCAACTTGAGGTACCCTGCATCTGTGGAATACCTGAATAGACAACGGATCATCCCAAAATTGAGGTGGTGGACTTTGGGAGCAACTGTAGACTTGGGGTCTGCTGTCTGTGACTGACTTGTTTTTGATTCTTACATTTACCTTAGTATAGTTTTTAGCGCTTGTTATCATTGGTGGATTTGTTTATTGGTTTGGTTGCTCTCTTCTTATTTGTGAATGTATTTATTTATTTAAATACTTTTTATTTTATTTTATTTATTTTTCTATTTTTTTTCTTTATTTTTTTCTCCCTTTTCTTCTGAGCTGTGTGGCTGACAGGGTCTGGGTGCTCCAGCCTGATGTCAGGCCTGAGCCTCTGAGGTGGGAGAGCCGAGTCCAGGACACTGGACCACCAGAGACCTCCTGGCCCCACGTAATATCAGTCGACGAGAGCTCTCCCAGAGATCTCTGTCTCAACGCTAAGATCCAGCTCCACCCAACAGCCAGCAAGCTCCAGTGCTGAACTCCCCATGCTAAACAACTAGCAAGACAGGAACACAACCCCACCCATTAGCAGAGAGGCTGCCTAAAATCATACCAAGTTCATGGACACCCCAAAACACTCCATCAGACGTGGCCCTGACCACCAGAAAGACAAGATCCAGCCCCACCCACCACAACAAGGGCACCAGTCCCCTCCACCAGGAAGCCGACACAAGCCATTGAACCAACCTTACCCACTGGGAGCAGACACCAAAAAAAAACGGGAACTAAGAACCTGCAGCCTGTGAAAAGGAGATCCCAAACACAGTAATTTGAGAAAAATGGGAAGACAGAGAAATATGCAGCAGATGAGGGGGAGCAAGGTAAAAACCCACCAGACCAAACAAATCAGAGGAAATAGGCAGTCTACCTGAAAAAGAATTCACAGTAATGATAGTAAAGATGATCCAAAATCTTGAAAACAGAATGGAGAAAATACAAGAAATGTTTAACAAGGACCTAGAAGAACTAAAGAGCAAACAAACCATGATGAACAACACAATAAGTGAAATTTAAAATTCTCTAGAAGAAGTGAATAGCAGAATAACTGATACAGAAGAATGGATAAGTGACCTGGAAGATAAAATAGTGGAAGTAACTACCACAGAGCAGAATGAGGAAAAAAGAATTGAGGACAGTCTCAGAGACCTCTGGGACAACGTTAAACACACCAACATTTGAATTTTAGGGATCCCAGAAGAAGAAGAGAAAAAGAAAGGGTCTGGAAAATATTTGAAGAGATTATAGTTGAAAATTTCCGTAACATGGGAAAGGAAATAGTCAAGTTCAGGAAGCACAGAGAGTTCCATACAGGATAAATCCAAGGCGAAACACACCAAGACACATATTAATCAAACTATCAAAAATTAAATACAAAGAAAAAATGTTAAAACAGCAAGGGAAAGGCAACAAATAACATACAAGGGACTCTCCATAAGGTTCACAGCTGATCCTTCAGCAGAAACTCTGCAAGCAAGAAGGGAGTGGCAGGATATATTTAAAGTGATGAAAGGGAAAAACCTACAACCAAGATTACTCTACCCAGCAAGGATCTCATTCAGATTCAATGGAGAAATTAAAAGCTTTACAGGCAAGCAAAAGTTAAGAGAATTCAGCACCACAAATCCAGCTTTCAAAAAGTGCTAAAGGAACTTCTCTAGGCAGGAAACACAAGAGAAGGAAAATACCTACAAAAACAAACCCAAAACAATTAAGAAAATGGGAATAGGAACATACATATTGATAATTACCTTAAATGTAAATGGATTAAATGCTACAACCAAAAGCCATAGACTGGCTGAATGGATACAAAAAACAAGACCCGTATATATGCTGTCTACAAGAGACCCACTTCAGACCTAGGGACACATACAGACCGAAAGTGAGGGGATGGAAAAAGATATTCCCTGCAAATGGAAATCAAAAGAAAGCTGGAGTGGCAATTCTTATATCAGACAAAATAGACTTTAAAATAAAAACTATTTCAAGAGACAGAGAAGGACACTACATAATGATCAAGGGATCAATCCAAGAAGATATAACAATTGTAAATATTTATGCACCCGACACAGGAGCACCTCAATACGTAAGGCAAATGCTAACAGCCATAAAAGGGGAAATCGACAGTAACACAGTCATAGTAGGGGACTTTAACACCCCACTTTCACCAATGGACACATAATCCAAAATGAAAATAAATAAGGAAACACAGGCTTTAAATGACATATTAAACAAGACAGACTTAATTGATATTTACAGGACACTCCATTCCAAAAACAACAGAATACCCTTTCTTCTCAAGTGCTTATGGAACATTCTCCAGGATAGATCATAACTTGGGTCACAAATCAAGCCTTCTTAAATTTAAGAAAATTGAAATCGTATCAAGTATCTTTTTCTGACCCCAGCGCTATGAGACTGGATATCAATTCCAGGAAAAAAAATAACTAAAAATACAAACACATGTAGGCTAAATAATATGCTACTAAATAACCAAGAGATCACTGAAGAAGTCAAAGAGGAAATCAGAAAATACCTAGAAACAAATGGCAATGAAAGAAGATGACCCAAAACCTATGGGATGCAGCAAAAGCAGTTCTAAGAGGGAAGTTTATAGTAGTACAATCCTACCTCAAGAAACACGAAGCATCTCAGATAAACAACCTAACCTTACACCTAAAGCAATTAGAGAAAGAAGAACAAAAAAAAATAAAATCCAGAGTTAGCAGAAGGAGAGAAATCATAAAGATCAGATAAGAAATGAAGGAAACAATAGCAAAGATCAATAAAACTAAAAGCTGGTTCTTTGAGAAGGTAAAGAAAATTGATAAACCATTAGCCAGACACATCAAAAAAGAAAGGGAGAAGACTCAAATCAATAGAATTAGAAATGAAAAAGGAGAAGTAACAACTGACACTGTAGGAATACAAAGGATCATGAGAGATTGCTACAAACAACTCTATGCCAATAAAATGGACAACCTGGAAGAAATGGACAAATTCTTAGAAAAGCACAACCTTCCGAGACTGAACCAGGAAGAAATACGAAATATAAAGAGACCAATCACAAGCACTGAAATTGAAACTGTGAATAAAAATCTTCCAACAAACAAAAGCCCTGGACCACATGGCTTCACAGGTGTATTCTATCAAACTTTTAGAGAAGAGCTAACACCTATCCTTCTCAAACTCTTCCAAAATATAGCAGAGGGAGGAACACACCCAAACTCATTGTACGAGGCCACCATCACCCTGATACCAAAACCAAAGATGTCACCTAAAAGGAAAACTACAGGCCAATATCACTGATGAACATAGATGCAAAAATTCACAATAAAATACTAGCAAACAGAATTCAACAGCACATTAAAAGGATCATACATGATGATCAAGTGGGGTTTATCCCAGGAATTCAAGGATTCTTCAGTATACACAAATCAATCAATGTGATACATCATATTAACAAACTGATGGATAAAAACCATACGATAATCTCAGTAGATGCAGAGAAAGCTTTCGCCAAAATTCAACACCCATTTATGATATAAACTCTCCAGAAAGTGGGCATAGAGGGAACCTACCTCAACATAGTAAAGGCCATATTCGACAAACCCACAGCAAACATCATTCTCAATGGTGAAAAACTGAAAGCATTTCCTCTAAGATCAGGAACAACACAACGATGTCCACTCTCACCACTATTATTCAACATAGTTTTGGAAGTCCTAGCCATGGCAATCAGAGAAGAAAAAGAAATAAAAGGAATACAAGTTGGAAAAGAAGAAGTAAAACTGTCACTGTTTGCAGATGACATGATACTATACATAGAGAATCCTAAAGATGCCACCAGAAAACTACCAGAGCTAATCAATGAACTTGGTAAAGGAGAAGGATACAAAATTAATGCACAGAAATCTCATGCATTCCTATCCAGTTATGATGAAAAATATGAAAGAGAAATTAAGGAAACACTCCCATTTACCATTGCAACAAAAAGAATAAAATACCTCGGAATAAACCTACCTAAGGAGACAAAAGACCTGTATGCAGAAAATTATAAGACACTGATGAAAGAAATTAAAGACGATACAGACAAATGGAGAGATATACCATGTTCTTGGATGGGAAGAATCAACATTGTGAAAATGACTATACTACCCAAAGCAATCTACATATTCAGTGCAATCCCTATCAAACTACCAATGGCATTTTTCACAGAACTAGAACAAAAAATTTCACAATTTGTATGGAAACAGAAAAGACCCTGAACAGCCAAAGCGATCTTGAGAAAGATAAACGGAGCTGGGGGAATCAGCTTCCCTAACTTCAGACTATACTACAAAGCTACAGTAATCAAGACAATATGTTACTGGCACAAAAACAGAAATAAAGATCAATGGAACAGGAGAGAAAGCCCAGATATAAATCCATGCACAAATGATCATCTTATCTTTGACAAAGGAGGCAAGAATATACAGTGGAGAAAAGACAGCCTCTTCAATAAGTGGTGCTCGGAAAACTGGACAGATACATGTAAAAGAATGAAATTAGAGCACTTCATAACACCATACACAATAATAAACTCAAAATGGGTTAATGACCTAAATATAAGGCCAGACACTATAAAACTCTTAGAGGAAAACATAGGAAGAACACTTTTTTTTTTTTTTTGTGGTACATGGGCCTCTCACTGTTGTGGCCTCTCCCGTTGCGGAGCACAGGCTCCGGACACGCAGGCTCAGCGGCCATGGCTCATGGGCCTAGATGCTCCGCGGCATGCGGGATCTTCCTGAACCAGGGCATGAACCCGTATCCCCTGCATCGGCAGGCGGATTCTCAACCACTGCGCCACCAAGGAGGCCCAAGAACACTCTCTGACATAAATCACAGCAAGATCCTTTTGGACCCATCTCCTAGAGAAATGGAAATAAAAACAAAAATAAGCAAATGGGACCTAATGAAACTTAAAAACTTTTGCACAGCCAAGGTAACCATAAACAAGACAAAAAGACAACCCTCAGAATGGGAGAAAATATTTGCAAATGAAGCAACTGACAAAGGATTAATCTCCAAAATATACAAGCAGCTCATGCAGCTCAATATCAAAAAAACAAACAACCCAATCCAAAAATGGGCAGAAGATCTAAATAGACATTTCTCCAAAGAAGATATACAGATTGCCAGCAAACACATGAAAGGATGCTCAACATCACTAATCATTAGAGAAATGCAAATCAAAACTACAATGTGGTATCACCTCACACTGGTCAGAATGGCCATCATCAAAAAATCTACAAACAATAAATGCTGGAGAGGGTTTGGAGAAAAGGGAACCCTCTTTCACTGTTGGTGGGAACGTAGATTGATAATGCCACTATGGAAAACAGTATGGAGCTTCCTTAAAAAGCTAAAAACAGAACTACCATATGACCCAGCAATCCTACTACTGGGCATATACCGTGAGAAAAACAATTCAAAAAGAGTCATGTACCACAATGTTCATTGAAGCCCTATTTACAATAGCCAAGACATGGCAGCAGCCTACGTGTCCATCAACAGATGAATGGATAAAGAAGACATGGTACATATATACAATGGAATATTACTCAGCCATAAAAAGGAACGAAACTGAGTTATTTGTAGTGAGGTGGATGGACCTAGAGTCTGTCATGCAGAGTGAAGTAAGTCAGAAAGAGAAAAACAAGTACTGTGTGCCAACACATAAATATGGAATCTAAAAAATACCCCTCTGGTTTTGTGGGGGAAGGGTAAGCTGGGATGAAGTGAGAGAGTGGCACTGACATATACACACTACCAAATGTAAAATAGAAAGCGAGTTGGAAGCAGCTGCATAGGACAGGGAGATCAGCTCCGTGCTTCATGACCACCTAGAGTGATGGGATAGGGAGGGTGGGAGGGAGAGGCAAGAGGGAGGGGATATGGGGATATATGTATACATAGAGCTGATTCACTTTGTTATACAGCAGAAGCTAACACAACATGGTAAAGTAATTACACTCCAATAAAGATGCTAAAAACTTTTTTCAAACCAAAAAAACTAAAAAATAAAAATAATTTAAAAAATGATGAATCAGTGAATGGTTTGATTTATTGAACATAAACAAAATTAAATGGTATTGCTTAAGATACTAATATTGGTTATACAAATAGAAGTTATTCATGTCTAAAAATATGAATTAACTTCTGTTGAATTTATTTAGTATCTTCAATAAAAAAACACACGCAATGATCAATTTACTTATTTACTCTAGAAAAACTGTGTTTTGGTTTAGGCAATTGTGATAACATTATTTTCATACAATCCAAAAGCCTGAAGGCTCAGTATGCCCAAACAGTTTTTTTTTTTAACTCCCAAACATTTTAAAACTTCTGAAAGCATTGATTGTATCTAGAAGTTAGAAACTTTTGGTTTTATTTTCAGTATACAGTCAATATTTTTATAGTTATTTAGCCATCCTCAAGTTTAGCAGGAAAAAGAGAGGCAATGTAGGTGTTCCATGCCAATAAAATGTAAGCCACAGACAGAAGGACCCAAGAAATAGTGCATGACATAAAATAGGCAAGTAAAAGTCCTGGGAGTTGTCCATGAGCTGCAGATATGACTGTTACCTGAGCCAAATGAGAAATGGGGTGTCCAAAGAACAGAACGGATTTCTTTGTATTACTACTACAAAGGCAAATATATATTTTAATACCAAAGGAATAAGTGTAAAACACATGAATTATATAGTATAATGGTTCAAATACACAAAAGACAATATAGTGCTACAGTGTGAACAGTGCAATTCTTGCATCCACATGGGGTAAATTGAAATTATATTCAGTTACTTTCTTTGAAGAGCATAGGTGGAAGCTTTGTTTTCCAGGCATCGCTGCAAACTGGAATCACCTGGGGACTTCGAACAGTTTTTTTTGGTAACTGCTCTCCACAGACGTTCTTAGTTAACTGATGATGGTGCAAATTGGGCATGTATACATTTAAAGTTCATCAGGCGATTCTGATGCCTAGCAAAGTGTGCAAACTGTTGAATTAAAAGTTTGGAAAGCAGGTTTTGTGCAGTGTGGATAATTCTCAGAAAAATTGCTGTAATACCAAAAGCAAAAGATGCTATGATGCTATTTTATACCAGTACCACCTGCTATTGATTTTTTTAAGATTTATTTTATTTACTTATTATTTTTGGCTGTGTTGGGTCTTCATTGCTGTGCACGGGCCCCCTCCAGTTGCAGCGAACGGGGGCCACTCCTCGCTGCGGTGCGCGGGCCTCTCATTGCGGTGGCTTATCCCGTTGAGGAGCACGGGCTCTAGGCGCGCAGGCCTCAGCAGATGTGGCCCGCGGGCTTCAGTAGCTGTGGCTCGCGGGGCTCTAGAGCACAGGCTCAGCAGCTGTGGCACACGGGCTCATCTGCTCCGTGGCAGGCGGGATCCTCCCGGACCAGGGTTCAAACCTGTGTCCCCTGCATTGGCAGGCAGACTCCCAACCACTGTGCCACCAGGGAAGCCCACCTGCTATTAATATTAAAGACTGTTACAGTAATCACAGCTACTTTTTTATTCTTGAGTTTATTAGAGTTCTTACTATGTGCAGTGCATTGTACTATGTACCTATTTATGTGCAATTTCATTGGGTCCTCTGAGTAATGATGTATATTATCTGTTTCTCATCTCATTATTTAATTTGAAAAGGTCAGATAAGATGATCTTTATGGGCTCCTCAATTTCGGAAGTTCTTTTAAATTATTTATTTCTATCAATCCTAAAATATAATGTCAACAAGTTCCCATAGAAGGGTAAATGGGAGAGGGGAGATGCTGGATCCCTCCAGTGTAGATGAATGTGATGAGCATTAGAGAGAAGCTTAGGATTCTGCAGAAGTATTAAGTTGCCTGGGCAGATAACGCTAAATTTGATTATTAATAGTATTATAAAGTATTGTTTATGTCTTTTTTTATTTGAATAATCTAGGCATAAAACATCATTTTATCCCTGTGTAGTTAATTCATTCCCTCAATGATTGTTGATAGCGTGCCTAAGGTACTCTTACTCTCTCTATGTGTGTATACATATACAGAGAGGGAGAGAGAAAGAGAGAGCCCAAGTGCCAGCAAGCATGAGAGGCCGGGAGTAGTAGGATTGAGGCTTTTATGAGTTGATTTATTTAATCCTAAATCTAAGAGTCAGTTCTTAGTTCTCATCTTACTTACCAGCTGCTTTAGCTAGAGCTCATGTGTCCGTTGGAGTTAATGTACTTTCTTCAGGTGCTTTTCTGTGTCCCATACTCTCCTAATTTGCCTGACATGTCACTGGTTGCTTTTCCTCCATTTCCTCTGTTGGTTCCTCCTCTTCTTTCCAGTGAGTCTCCTCAAGCCCACTGTTTGTTCCTCTTCTCTTTTATAGCTACACGCCCTTCGTGATTTAATGTAGCCCCATGGCTTTAATTGCCTTCTGTATGAGGATAACCCTGAAATTTAGATCTCTGTTCCAAAACCTCTCAGTTGAACTCCAGATTGTGTATCCAAAGGCCTGTACATCCATTTGGGTGTCTAAGAGACTAGATAACAGGTCCAGAAATTAACCCCTTGTATCTGTCTGTGGCTTTTCCCATCTTATGGCTGGAGATGTCATCCACCTGGCTACCGAGGCCAGAAACCTTGGCGTCATCCTTGACCGCTCTCTCTTATGTGCCACATCTTCCCATTAGATTCCTTCAAAGTATATCCAGAATCTGATCCTTTCGGATCCGGGTGATCCTTTCTCATCACCTCACTGCCGCCACCATTGCCTGAAACACTATCATCTTTCATTTGAATTACTTGCACGAGCTACCTGACGGGTTGCCGTACTTCTATCTTTATATGCCTGGAGTCTATGCTCAACAAAGCGAGGGACCAATCATTTTATTTTTAATTTAAGTAAAACATACATAGAAGAGTATAAATACTCTAATAGAATTTGAGGGAAAGCAAACATAAAAAGTGTATAAAATACTCCAGTCTTAAATATATAGCTGATAGATTTTAAATATCTCTACACCTGTGCACTCACCACTCAGATCAAAACAAAGGATACTTCTAGCATGTCTGTTCCCCTTGTGCCACTTTCCAGACTGTACCCCTCTAAAGCTCATCACTATTCTAATGTCTGTTTTCATTGTTTAGTCTTGATCTTGAATTTCATAAATTGAGCATCATATAGTATATACTCTTTTGTTAGCTTCTTTTGCTCATCTTTTTTTTTTTTTTTTTTTTTTCCGTACGCGGGCCTCTCACTGTTGTGGCCTCTCCCGTTGCGGAGCACAGGCTCCGGACGCGCAGGCTCAGCAGCCATGGCTCACGGGCCCAGCCGCTCCGCGGCATGTAGGATCTTCCCGGACCGGGGCACGAACCCGTGTCCGCTGCATCGGCAGGCGGACTCTCAACCACTGCGCCACCAGGGAAGCCCTGCTCATCTTTATGTGAGACTTCCTCTGGAGGTCAGTTGCTTAATCTGTAAAGATGACGGTAGACTAAAGATGAGATTAGGAGCTAAAATTTGAAAACAAACTGATGTCCAATCCCAACTCACAGAATTTCTGATTCTTATTGTCTGGCGTCAGACACAGGGAAGTAGTATATTTTAAAAGATCCCAAAGAGAATATAACATCTAGCCTCTGGATCAAATGACTCTCTGTCTTCCTCTGTCTCTATCTCTGTCTCTCTTTTTTTTTCTTGGATTCATTTCTTCCAAAAATACAAGGACCAATTGGCCAACACTCCTTTCCTCCCTTCTTCCTCAAGTATGTACTGTGCCTCTATCAGACACCAAACACCATGCTAGGCTGCCGAAGGTGCACAAGTCAACAAAATTCAGTTCTTGTCTCTCAGAGGCTTAGAGCTTCGCTAAACCCATGTCTTCATTAAAAAAAAAAAAGAAACCTGAATGAACAAATAAATAAATAAATAAAACTATGAAAACTCAACAAACATCTCTATTTACCCGCAAACCAAATAGAGGGAGTGAGGAGAGAGAGATCAAGAAATGATTGACTTTGTTAAATAACCTAGTAATTTTGAAATAGTTGTTTAAATTTGGTCAAATAACTGATTGCTTATGAAAGATTGACTCAAATTTCAACTCAGTTGCTTTCCTTTTCAAAATGATTTGGTATCTAGACAAATTAAAGGGGATTGAAAAGAGTTAAAATTCTTTTTCAGATCTTGAACAGAAGGACACCATTTGTAAACATATCCTAAAAATTAACTATGTGATTATATAACCAGTATTTTGAATATTTTGTTTTTGTTTTGCGCCAGTTAACTGATGTAATTAAATCCATGCAGAGACTTTGCTTGTGAGGATAATTTTCCACTTTCTGATTAGTCATTGAATATAACGCCCACCTCCACCCCCCAAAAGAAAAGGTACGGTAGATGTGTCAATGCTCTGGTCTTCTTCAGGGCAGTGTTTTTCAAATTGTGGATTACTGTCCATCAATGGATCCTGAAATTCATCTAGTGGATTTTAACCAATATTTAAATACAGATTAAAAAGCATTAATTAATTAATGAAAAGAGAAGACAATGTTATTAGTAGAAAGCATCACAAGCGATTTCATGTAGCAAGTGTAAGTACTGATCTATGAAACTTTTGTTTCCATTATACTTAGGTAGCTGTGCATTGGGTTGTTTATTAGTTTATTAAGTACATGAAATTATTCTAATTAAAAATTGACCCAAATTATTAGCTGTTAAAATTACAGTTTGAATTTTGATAGCTTATTTGCTATATGATTCAAATAATGCTGAGAAAAAATAAAACTCACTTCAGTTAATTGGATGAATTTGATGACAAAATCACTTTTATCTGTTTAGGATTTCAAAAATGTTTGGAGGTTTTTAGTTCAAACAACAGTTGAGGTTTGACATGACAAAAAAATTAGGAACTAAAACAGTATTTATAGATATTTAACTGGGAAATGTGAGGGGACAATCTATTATTTTAAAGCAGGAATTATGAGAAACTAATGTCTCAAATTTATTAAAATAAAAATAATCATTAACTAAAATATATTATTATATAGGTAGAAAATATTCTCAAATTATTTTAGAGTATGCCTCTGACAAGGAAACTAAACATATAAATGACATTTAACAACATTTCTCACAGCCATTTTCTTTTATTATAACATCGCTGGGTAAAAAATGTAAGTAGTACCAACAAGCATGATGGAATTTATAGATGACTTTGGAGTTAGGTAGGGAGAGGATATTATTTTCTTAAGTTTTGTTTGTTATGTTGTTACATTGTTGGAAAATTAATTATGACCAAAAACAAAAATTGGTGAATAAATAAAGTGTAATGAACTATCCTTTAATAGTCATCCTGGAGATTTTGTATTCAAGTACTTATTCTGTTGCTGTTATTTACCTGCTATAGTAAGACGGGAAACAGAATTAACTACCTCAAATTGTTGGTGCTCATAGTGAATGACTGTAAAGGACTATTACAAAAGGTTGAATGCTTCTGATAAATAGATATGAAAGGAATGTAAGGTATATTTTGAGTATTTTTTTCTTTACTAGGACCCTTTTAATTTCCCTTTCTAATTTATGGTGCATATTGAGAGAGAGTTGTTTGTCTCTAATACCCAATCTAGACAGCAGTTTTATTTTTTATTCTGTTTGAACAGCCAAAAAAGCCATTTTACACTTAATTACAGACACTGTTCATGAATATTTTCTTGGTCTTCCAATGAACTAATCTGTTTATGTATAATAAAAATACATTTTGCAGTAAATTATATATATTTGGGCCAGAAATCTTACTTTCTATAAAATTCATATAATTGGTGTAAAATTAATAATATCAATAATAATTGTTGCAGCAAACATTCAAAAATACTCAGCTCAATTCTGTCTTAATATTAGGCCACAATAATTATTTGGCATCTTTTATTTTTAATCAACCTGAAAAAAAATTTTTTAAAGGACACACTGGGTAGACACAGTAGTATATTCTGCTTGTTACACTTTTCTTTTTCTTTCCTTTATGTTATCTTATTTTCTAATAGCAAAGTGAAATGTGAAGGAAAGAATTTGAAGTGGATTCCAGAACCATAGGTTTTTTGGGTATTTAGACGTTGACAAGTAGAACGAGAAGGTCCACTTGGTCATGTAACATTCAGCGTCTTCAACTCTATCATTCTTTCAGTAAAACTTATTTTGAAACGAATCAAGAAGTTATTTTTTTCTCAAAGCAAATGTGTATACCTTGGCTGCAATCATTTTGAAGTAAAGAACCTCTCATTGGATATTATTACTTTAATCTTGCACAAAATTACATTTAAAAAGGAACGTAAACAGTTGTCCATTTTATAAAGACAGATTCTGGAATATATTTTTTTTCTTTTTCTTTTCTTTAACAGACATTTTGACCTTCCTATGAAGCTCAGCTAAAGAGGACATTGGCAAAACTTTGTATGTCCTCCTGCATAGCTTTTGATGAGAATTTAATAAGACAGAAAACAGTACCTTGCCAAGTATTAACTTTAAATCTCTTATTTACTTTAGAATTTCAAGATTTATGGAACACCACAAAACCCAGGGAGATGACTCACAAAGAACTGGAACTTTCTAGTTTCCTACATTCTTTTAAAAAGTCTTAGCTATTTAACTTTGCTACATAATGCCATAACTAATACTGAAATCAGCCCATGAATTAACATAAATTAGTCTTTTTTTTTTTTTTTTGCTTCTCACCCTAAATGGTTAATCACTGGCTATCATGTTGCAATGAACTGTTCAAAAGCAGTGGCATCACTCTTTTAAATTACAAAGGCAATGCCTATATTTAAGCAGAGAATTAGCAACTGTAGAAGTACAAATACAGTTTTTAAAATAAAGAATTTCTATGATTTAGGATGAAAATATGCTTCATTTCTTTCATGTATATCAATCCTTATCTTTTGGCATACTTACCAAATATTACTGTTCGAATCTCAGTTACCCACATCCTAGTATTCTAACTCACAGAAACAGGAGTCTCCTCCTATTTGGATACTTTAGTTGAGACTTGTTTGTGAAGCACAAAATCAGTCTGGTTTTATGTTAAGTAGGTGGGTTGCTAATCTGTAAGAATGCCATTCTTGGTCAGGCCTTTATGAATTGTTTGTAAGTACTAAATCGGACAATGCAATCTTTATATTCATTCTGCAATTAGCCAAAATAATTCTAGTTAAACTCTGGTTAAAGACCTCTAGTATGAAATGAATGTAAAGCATTCATTCTTTCTTTATCTTTCTCTCTGGCTTCATTCTAGCTCATTTATTTATTTAAAAATAACCTTCTAAGTTACTTTTTCACTGCTTTTCATGTTGCAGATTGAAAATGTTGATGTCTGCCTTAGTTTTCTAGCAGCCAGAGGAGTAAATGTTCAAGGTCTATCTGCTGAAGGTAAGAAAAAGCACAGTTGTCACAAATGGCATCCATGTTTGTAAAAGACTTTTTATAATGCTAGAAATGTAAAGTGGGAGTACATAGCCCCTAATACAAGAAAGGAAATCAGTAAAGTTTCCAAAATAATAGAAACATAAATTCAATGGTTATTAATGTACGCCTTATGTAGGTATGTTTCCAGATTTTGCCAAAATTGTTCTTTACATTATGGGAGGGGGACATATTAACAAAATATCTTTATGTTATTACCAGTTGGTAGTGTTTGTAGAGTCTTAAGTAGATGGATGGATAGATAGATAATGCTGGATAATAAATACAGTAGATGGACATAAATACAGTTAAAATAGTGTAATTAATGCTCATATTTTATCAATAACAATTCTATAATTTGATCAAGTTGGTAGTCCAAGTCTAAATATTTGTTAATTTTAAATAAGTCATCAGGAGTTCTTACTTAATTAGCACTAACAGTATTAATAACTGTTCTTTGTAAAGGCCTTAAAATTTTTAAATGTTTAAAAGATCATCACTGACATTGAAATATAGAAAAGTGGAAAAAGAAAACTAGATCTGTTATTGTTTTTTCTGCATTTGTTTTTCTTCCACATATATTTTTAGGAAGCCTTTGCAAAATTTCCAATTTAGTACTATTAACAAAAAACAATTGCTAAAGTTATGAAATACCAAGTCCTTTGAGATCTGTATCAGCAACAACCATTTTTAATTAGAATTTTATGATTAAACACTTTTGACAATTTATGTTGCTTCTTGTTTCTACTACAGTCAGTTTACTCTGAAAAGCCTTTTTCCCCCACAGATAGTAGAAATATTAGACAATTCTAAGCTGCTCAAAGTTTGCTGCCATTGGAAAAAGAGGAATTGTGTGACTTCTGAAATATTATGGACATGTACTAGAATTATTTACGTTTGTCAATTTTTCTTCACTGTTTAAATTTTATATTTCTTTAATCCTTTATCTGTATATGTCATCATGATGTTTAATATTAAATTACATATTTAATGGCAAAAAACTTATGTTCAAACCTAACTCATGGTTCTGTTACTTAGAATAAAATTTGATAAAACCCTCCAGGATAATACTTTACTTTCTAAGTGGTTAAAGTTGGTGAGAAATGTTACCATTTATTCGTTTTATGTCTCTTCCGTATAACATGACATCTTTTTGTTTTGCTTTGTTTTATTTTTTCATACTTTGTTTTTAAACATCTTTATTGGAGTATAACTGCTTTACAGTGTTGTGTTACTTTCTACTGTATAACAAAGTGAATCAGCTATACGTATACATATATCCCCATATCCCCTTCCTCTTGCCTCTCCCTCCCACCCTCCCTATCCCACCACTCTAGATAGTCACAAAGCACCAAGCTGATCTCCCTGTGCTATGCAGCTGCTTCCCACTAGCTATTTTACATTTAGTAGTGTATATATGCCAGTGCCACTCTCTCACTTCATCCCAGCTTACCTTTCTCCCCCAAACCCGTGTCCTCAAGTCCATTCTCTACATCTGCGTCTTTATCCCTGTCCTGCCCCTGAGTTCTTCAGAACCTTTGTTTTTTTTTTAGATTACATATATATGTGTTAGCACACGGTATTTGTTTTTCTCTTTCTGATTTACTTCACTCTGTATGACAGACTCTAGGTCCATCCCTTTCACTACAAATACATCAATTTCATTTCTTTTTATGGATGAGTAATATTCCATTGTATATATGTGCCACATCTTCTTTATCCATTCATCTGTCGATGGACACTTAGGCTGCTGCCATGTCCTGGCTATTGTAAATAGGGCTTCAAGGAACATTGTGGTACATGACACTTTTTGAATTATGGTTTTCTCAGGGTATATGCCCAGTAGTGGGATTGCTGGGTCATATGGTAGTTCTGTTTTTAGTTTTTTAAGGAACCTCCATACTGTTCTCCATAGTGGCTGTATCAATTTACATTCCCACCAGCAGTGCAAGAGGGTTCCCTTTTCTCCACACCCTCTCCAGCATTTATTGTTTGTAGATTTTTTGATGATGGCCATTCTGACTGGTGTGAGGTGATAACCTCGTTGTAGTTTGGATTTGCATTTCTCTAATGATTAGTGATGTTGAGCATCCTTTCATGTGTTTGCTGGCAATCTGTATATCTTCTTTGGAGAAATGTCTATTTAGATCTTCTGCCCATTTTTGGATTGGGTTGTTTGTTTTTTTGATATTGAGCTGCATGAGCTACTTGTATATTTTGGAGATTAATCCTTTGTCCGTTGATTCGTTTGCAAATATTTTCTCCCATTCTGAGGGTTGTCTTTTCGTCTTGTTTATGGTTCCTTGGCTGTGCAAAAGCTTTCAAGTTTCATTAGGTCCCACTTGTTTATTTTTGTTTTTATTTCCATTTATCTAGGAGGTGGGTCCAAAAGGATCTTGCTGTGATTTATGTCATAGAGTGCTCTGCCTGTGTTTTCCTCTAAGAGTTTTATAGTGTCCAGTCTTACATTTAGGTCTTTAATCCATTTTGAGTTTATTTTTGTGTATGGTGTTAGGGAGTGTAACATGATATCTTTTATTAACATAAACCTCTTGCTTTTTATTTATCTCCTAAAAATATATGAATGCCCAAAATGATTTTCTAAATTGATTAAACATGCATAGTAATAAAATAAGAAGTTAAAAAAACCTCTTTCAATAAGATCATTCAGGTTTACAGGAGAAAATTAATACTTTCTCACTGTAGCTTTATATTGAACAAGCCAACACTTATATGTTATGACCCCTGTGAGGAAGATTGGGGGCTTATAACAATTCAGCCTCATTTTTTATGAATAATTCCACAGCATAGTGTGTGTGGCATTATAAACCATCAGAGAGCAAGAAATCTAAGTAGTCTATTAATGTTTCTAAATTCCAAAAAGGAGACATAAAACCTTGACCTCAAAGGAGGATATATTTTATTGCCAATAGCAAGTTTCATTTAAATTATGATTATAGGTTGTGTAGCATTATATCAAGCTTTACTTGCATCTCATTTTCTAATTTTAAAATTATAACTGCAGGAGGAAAATGTAGGCTCATGTTGTAGCCTACTTTGTGCATTTAATTTTTTATTCAGTATTAGAAAAACTTACACAGGAGCCCCATGTGTTAGAACTAGGAACTCCACTTACATTTATTCAACTATGTTATCTAAAGTCATGAGTAAGGTGATCTTTAATATTTATTAATATGTAACATAAATTAAAAATAAAAGAATTGGAGCATTAAAAATGGATACCTATGATGTAGTCTGCTTTTTGGAGGACACATACATATATTTTTGAAAATAAATTGGTTGGTGGGTGATTTCGAATTGTGCTAACAGTTATAAATCTAGTTGCTATTACGAGGTGCACCCGTAGCATCAGTATTTATAATGTAGGACAACCAGCATTTAAGTGGCTTTCTTTCTCTAGCTCATAGCCACCACTGTGTTGGTAACAGCTGTGTGTGTTTGTGAGGGAAGCAGAGTGCTAAACCAAATGATTAGCACAAGACTGAGAGCCCCTCCGTTTCCATGAAGAAACTAACTCTAGAAAAACTGTCATTCAGGGTCAGCAAAGAACATCACTTGAGTAAGCTTTGTTCTCTTTATGCTTCATCCCTTCCCTCTCTCCCTGAAATTTCCAAGCTATTTGGAAATGCTAGCATGTTTCAGAAAATCAGATTTGCTTAAATCTGTGACTGAGAAAATCAAGTTGTATTTCTGTCTCCGTAGATTTAGCCTAAGAGACTTGCTTCTAGAATTTCATTTGTAAAAAATAATCATTTTCTATGATACTGTTTTTATATTTTCCACTTGATACAGAAATAAGAAATGGAAACTTAAAAGCCATTCTAGGGCTGTTTTTCAGTTTGTCTCGCTACAAGCAGCAGCAGCATCACCAGCAGCAGTATTACCAGTCCTTGGTGGAGCTTCAGCAGCGGGTCACCCACGCCTCCCCTCAGGCAGAAGCCAGTCAGGCCAAAACCCAGCAAGATATGCAGTCCAGGTAAGGAAGGGAAGCGGGGAATGTGTTTAGAATGAATTTATCTTGATACAGCTTGTTTTTAATAAGTTTTTGTTTGCGAGTTTGGAAAACATATTTATATAGTTGTATCAAAGTGTTGGGATTCTTTGATTAACATTATAGAATTTAAAACCACTTTTCTATTGGTTGGATGACCAACACTTATCACTTTTTAGGTGAAATATTTATAGTGTTTGTTTTCTGAAGGTGATTGTGGTTTGTATCAAAATGTGTGAAATGTCTTTCTTGTAAGTAGTATATCAGAGTTCCTTCCTTCTACAAGTTATTGTTTAGAATGTGCTTTTTGAATCCTAGTCTCCAGTTGTGTAGTTTTCTTTGGTTGATGCTTTTGATCGATTAAATCATTACATCTGTCAAAAATTTCAGGTCTGTTAAACATAGGAGTTTGAGTGTTTGGGAACATACCATTTTGATGTGAGATTGTGCATGCATGTGCGTGTATACGTGTGTGTGAGTTTCTATACACACATTGTTTGTCTGACTTGAGTCTGTGGGTGCATGTAGACACAGCTGGTGTGGGGTGCTGACAAACCACTGCAGCTTCCTTTACTCTTTTGTTCCTGCCTTTTTTCCAGTTTGGAACTATATCAGTCATGATTCAGCTAGAGAAGCAGAATCAGTAAGAAAGAGTGCAAACAGATTTATTTTAAAGAATTGATTCACATGATAATGGGGGCTGGCTAGGCAAGTCTGAAATCCTGAGGACAGCCCAGCAGGAAGACAGGCTGACACTCTTAGCACGAGCTGAAACCGCTATAAACTGGTGGAATTTCGTCTCTCAAGGAGGCCACACTCCCACTTTTAAGACCTTTCAAGGAGTGAGTCAGGCCTACTATCCTAGTGATAATCTAGGATTATCTCCCTTACTTAAAGTCAACTGCTATGGACTTTAACCACATCCACAAAATGCTTTCACAGCGACACCCAGATTGGTGTTGAGTGGAACTAAATAAACCTAGCTAAGTTGACACATCAAAAAATGATCACAGAACGTAATTAAGTTAACAGGTTTCATGCAAATTACTCATATGTTTCTGATCAATTTTCGGGTTATCAGATCATTAGCTCTATGGCATACATAGCTATGATCATTTTTCTTAAGGAGGGAGAATGTCCAATATGAAAGTACTCTTTTATCGTCTACTAAAATATACACACTGTATCACACATATGTAAATATTTAACTTTTTCCATCTTAGAAGCCAAGCCTAAAACCTAATAATACAGTTTGCCTTGAGTTTGTTTTTGGCAATTAGTATTGACTCAGAAAGCTAACATAAAATTCCAAGATACATTCACAAACCACTTCCCACTTATTGTCAATATTCAGCAGCTCAGAAATCTCCTTCTCTTTCACCTGTCAACCATCCCTCACTTCATATTAAGCAATATTTCTGTCTCTGTACAGCCATGTAAACTCATTTCCTTTGGCAAATTTTACTCATTAGTGAATTATTAATAAAGAAAAATCACAGTTTCACCAAAAAATATGGAGTGTACTACAAAGGCCATGGAATGATAAGGGATATTTGTTTTTACTAAGTAATGCAGATGTGCTTCTGTTCTTTAAGCTTGTCTTGGTATTTTGTGATGTCATGTGAAATTGTGCAGGAATCAAAGTGAAAAAAACATTCTCTACAGTATAAGTTCTTTAGATTTCCTTAAGAATAGAGAAGGAGAAAAAATAAAATATATTTTTTATTATTAATTTTTTGGGGGAAGTGGTGGTTGGTAGAAAGAGATCTAGATTTTGAAAACTGCCAGAAATAATATTTCCTAGAGTTTGGTTTAAGCCATTTGAACGGACAAGAAGCAAGAATGGTAACTGGAAAAATATAGGAAGTAAAGTGGTATTGTGCAAAGGATGTTGACTCTGGAAGTGAGATGAGATATCATTTGTCATTGCTTTCCCTCACTTTATTTCTGTATCTGCCATGTGGAGTTTCTTGCCCCACATTTCTCAGTGGTTATGACCCATTGGGGGAAATTTTTTTCTCTTCTTGCTGGATATGCATGGATATTATGAAACTGTATTATATTTTAAAATATAGACCTATGTATAATAGGCATGGTCATTTTATACCATCTTGGGGAGAGCTATCTTATTTTTTTTAGTGAAAGCTTATGAAAAGCATTCTTTTCACCAGTGTCCTTTAATTCTGAGATAGACTCTTAAATAATTTTTTCTTTTGATAAATTGGATTTGATTACTTTTTGGATTGTTAATTTAATAAATGCAGAGTAGTTACTGTACTAAAGGTAGTGTAGTACTTAGTTAGCACCATGATAAAGAGGAGCTCCAAGTCTTCATTTTAACAGAATTTATTCTATGTTTTGGAGAATGTTATATTTCAGACATTAATACTTATTTCCATGTGTATAGATTTGACATAGTGAAATAGTGTATGAATTATAATCTATGTGAACTTAAATATAACAATGTACCTAAGCATTTTTCAAAGCCTGTATTGATAGTATACATAGGAAAGGAATAAGTGTCTATACAATAGAACCAAGATAATTAACATGGAAAAGAATCTCGGTGACACATTATCTTCATTTACATGAGATGAGAGTCATAAATCATGATTTATGAAGCCTTTCTGTTGATTCCAAAGCTCTTCCCAAGTGAATAGCTTGAATGACTGGTGGCTATATTATTCTGGATATTTAGCCAGAAAAATGTTCTTGTATTTTTCTCTGTAGACCTAAAATAATTTTAGCGCACATTGTTTCATGAGAGTATTTTTGTTTTGTTCTCTTTGTTTATTTAAAGTAAATTGACATAACTCCACAATAATTTCCACAATATTTATTTTATACATTAAGAATTGCTAATTTGTTTTACTCTTTTGAGAATAACCCCAAATGTTTTCAGTCAGTTTGAACATCTTTCATTTAAACAGACATTTTGATCTAAAGGTTAACAAGTAAAATATACAAGAGAGAAAATAAAATGTGGACCAAGAGACATAGAATGTGGATAACAAACTCTCCTCTTCTGGCTTCTCAGCTTCCTCTCCACTCTTGAGTGTGTGGGGGGGGGTTGTGCACATGTGAGCGAGCATGCGTGCCTGTGTGTGTCCTGTTCAAGGACTGAATATCTCCTTGTTAAGAGCTCACCTCTAGGGCTTCCCTGGTGGCTCAGTGGTTGAGAGCCAGCCTGCCGATGCAGGGGACACGGGTTCGTGCCCCGGTCTGGGAAGATCCCACGTGCTGCGGAGCGGCTGGGCCCGTGGGCCATGGCCGCTGAGCCTGCGCGTCCGGAGCCTGTGCTCTGCAACGGGAGAGGCCACAACAGTGAGAGGCCTGCGTACTGAAAAAAAAAAAAAAAAAAAAAGAGCTCACCTCTAGAATCAGACTGCCTGCACTTGGATCCCAGTTCCACCACTTCCTAATTGTGTGACCTTGGGCAACTTACCTAACCTCTCTATGCTTCAGGTTCTCATCTGCTAAAAGGGTATAAAAAATGGCATTGATTTCATGAAATCGTTCTGGGGGTTCAGTGGGTCAGTATCTACAAAACTCTTTGAACATACCTGTCAGATGTCACTCTTGTGCTCAAAGCCCTGCCATGGTGTCAAATAGACTAGGCTTGCTCCCCGCTTAGGAAATATGTTGTAGCTGATTCCTTTGCCTGGAATGCTCTTCCTCTGATAGCCACTTGGCTGAATCTCTCACCTCCTGCAAGTCAAATGCTCTAGTGTTGCCTTCTCACTGATGCTGACCTTAACTTCTCTTTTAACACTGCAGTGTGCCCATCTGCACTCCACATCATGGTTGCTGTAGTTTTCCTTCTTTTCTGTAGCTCTAACCCCTCTCTAACCTACAACTTATTTATTATATTCATTGTTTATTATTGCCACTTCCTCCCATCTGGAATGTAAGCACTGTGAGGACAGCAGTATTTTTACATTTTAACCACTTCTGTATTTCAAGGGATTAGCCCAGAACCTTACACACAGTACGTCCTTAGTAATGATTTCTGAAATGAGTTAAGAATGAATGAACCTTTATTATAGCTGCTTCTAATTTTAGGTAGGAAAACTTTCTAACATTCACAATTGCAATGGTACGTCATTTAAAATGAGAATTGTGTGTATTACAAAACTGCTATAATAAAGACAAAATGTTCTTGATTCTTGGGTGGTCATGATATTGAACTACAGTTAGTTTCAGAATGATATATAGTGGAACCATCAGACCTTATCCAAGTCTGATGGAACTATTTGCTTCCATCCTCGTTGATGCCTGACTATACCTCTTTGGTCTTTTACCTATTTATTATAAATATTTTGTTCCCTTTGTTTTCTGGCTGTCATTCATTAATTCACTGCTATCAGTGTTGCTGCCTCTGTGGAGTACCATTCCTTTACCAATATGTGGTTTCTGTTTTGCGGGATAAGAAAGCAGATTACCAAGATCATTAGCATTTTGGTACCACAAAAAGTAATAGGTAACATGAGTGAAGTGTTTGGGCTATGAAATATCATTGATAGCTTAAAGACTTGCATGTTTATAACTCCTGTCTTCTCTGTCATGTTTGGTTTCGACAACGAAAGAAGATATCTGATCTAGTATTAGGAAATGATGCCTCTAATTTGCAGCTAGTGCAGAGTTTAAAATTTTTAATTAAAGCCTTGTTAAAAAAATGAATGCCACAACTAATCCGACACAAACGTATTTTCTTTCAAATGTCCAAATTACTAATTTGTTTTGTTAATAAATAATATTAATACAGAAGTCCTTACCTCGTCAACATAAACTAATATTACAAAGGGAAAAATACTGTTGAAAGACCTATGTTCTGAATTAACCCTAAAATGACATATGGTTGGTGTAAGTTTAGTGATGACATGTGAGGGCAGTCTTGTTCCTTGATCACTGATCTGTTTATCATTTGACTTAAATTATCTACTTGTAGTATGTGTATTAAAGTAAAGCTGCGACTCATTCTAAATTTCCTCAGTCCTTCAGCAATCTCAAAAATTTGAACATATTTCATATAAAAATTAATTTTTCTCTATTTCAGTGATCTTTGGAAGGACTTAACATAGGTAAAGTTGAAATATTTTGCTATATTAAAGAATGTTAAGTATCCTGTTTGCATTTATTTAATATAAAATATAAAATCAATTTCTTTTATTTTTCTGGCGCTTCATTTTATTTTGAAAAGAGTATATTAAAGACCCTTTGTCTAACCAACTGGAAAAAGTATGAGAACTGTTTTAATATAAAGTACTAAAAATCTTATGTAAGAGTTGTGATCATAGTTATCTTCTATAGGCATTAACCAGGAGATGGGGAAAATAGTACTTCTTATTCAAAAAACAAGGTAGACATGAATCCTATAATTTTCAAACTCAGAAAATTTATTTCCATCAGTAAATATGTCATAGACATTCAGGATATTTCTGCTAATCATATTTTTACATATGTGTGTTTTGGCAGAATTCTAGTTGACATGAAAAGTAACAGAAAGTTCAATTTCACCAAAACCGTACACAGTGCCTGGCACATGAGACCAGACAGCACTGAGCAGAAATCATGTCATGAATGTCTAATTTTCCTGAGAATATCTAGTAAAACATTATAGTGAAGGAAAATTATAAAATGAAAATTCATTTTTCTTATGTACTGGTCTGGTTATACATGAGATGTTAGGGTAATAGTATACATAAAAAATGTTTTCTATTTGCTAAAAGTTTAAAAAAGGGAGGTGATTTTCCTTAGAATACAGGCCTTTTCGCTTAATTTTTGTCTACATTATTAAATGATTTCCCATCCCGTTATTAAATAGTTGGTGAATTGTACCAATCCCAGAACAGTGATTTTTGAATCACATGAACACATATTTTTATATTATAGAGAATTAAAACATGTAAAAAAGAAACAAAATGCATGTGAAAGTGTAGGTAAGAAATTAGATAGGTGATAGAGTGTTAAAGGCAGTGATAATAAGTCTTTCTCAACTCAAATAAGAGCTATTTTGGGATTTTGGGAGATTATGGTCTCCACAGAAAATCATTTGCCCTTCTGCTTTTCATTTTGTAGGAGAAAGTCAAGAATGTGTCCACGTGCTGTTTAGATAAATTTGCTCCTTCCTATAGGACTCACAAGTCAAATTGCAAAATCTCTGGGCACATGCTATTTGAGTGACTTGTCTGTTCCCTTTGCAGCCCCTTCTCGAGGCTCCCATGACCCCTGCCACACACATTGCTTTTGGAGCCTTCTTCCATGGAGGACATTTGCCTTCCTCTTTTCCAGGAATCATCATTTTCTTCTGGGAGATTCACTCTGAAACTGGGATGGTTTACAGCTTTTCAGCCTGGGGTTATAAATCTTGAGAAGTATATAAGGAAGTTTAATTTAAGATGACAGGAAGGCTCTGGTAATTTAAGCCCTCATGAACCTGGCTTCAATTAGTTGCTTAATTGAGCTCTGTGTTGTGGCCTATAGTGTGCTCTTCATAAAAGACAGTGAATCAATTAAACTTTAAAGAAAATGAAACAAACAAAAACGACATTTATGAATCTCCTTTTAAATAACAGAATATTTTATTCCTAGAGAGAAATAATTGAAGGGAAAGAAATTATTCTTTAATTGACTGATGGAGGAAACCAAGAGAGGGTGTAATACTAAGAGTATGTACACACACATACACACACTGCTTATGTTCTGTGCTTCTAGTCCATTATTTTCAAAGCTTGACAACCACTCATGGCTCTGTTGTTATGACGAAGCAGCGTCTGTATAGTGTTGGTTATTTTAGAGTCAGGCAAACATGGTTTTCAATTCTGCCAACCAATTCCCAGTGATGTGGCATGAGGCAAGTAATTTTAACCTGCTCAAATACGAGGTTTCTTACCTCATATTAGAATAGTGGTAACCTTCTCAAAAGGGTATTGAGAAGACCACCTGACATAATTTGTGTTTAAAGTTCCTCCTTAGCACAGCCCTTAGCATGTAACAGGCACTCAAACCAGCCACCTTCATCTTTCCTCCTCCCACTTCTAGTTCATATCACATATATAATGAAATATATTGACCCACATTAAAAACCTCAAGTCAATCTCATCACTGTTCCTTCCTCTCTCACTTTCTTTGATCAATTCTGTCCATTACACTTCTGACTTCTATTAAATACATAAATGTAATTCAAAGCAATAATATCCTTATGATTTAAAAATGACGGCCCAATGCTCAGACCTTCCCAAGCCTGGTCTAGCTACAGAGAGGTAACCCCATTAATTATTTTAGATATTTCCTTTAGTAAGTATTCCCTTATAGCTAAATAAAATACTACTACCACTAATTTTTATTCATTAATTTGATCATTATCTTTTGATGTACACACTCTCCCATCTCTCCCATCCCCCATTAATATATTCAACAAATGTTTATGAAGCACTTAGTGTGTTCCAGGCACTCTTCTAAGCGTTGGAGATACAACAGAGGACAAAAGAAATCGAAGAATCCTTGCCCTTTTGAAGCTTACATTTAGTGATAGACAAACAATTAAAAATTTAAATATGTACTAGTAATTGGACAGCTGATGGTAGAGAGGCATAAATCAGAAAAGGAGAAATAAGATGTGTAGGAGCCATATTTCTGCACATTTCAACAGGCTTCTGGGAAAGTCCTCACTCAGATGATACTGAGCAAAAAGGGTCATAGAACCAGCAATTCCATTCCTGGGTATCTATCCAAAAAAACCCCAAAACACTTATTCGAAAAGATACATGCACCCCAGTGTTCATAGCAGCATTGTTTATAATTGCCAAGATATGGAGGTAACCTAAGTGTCCATCAACAGATGAAAGGGTGAAGAAGATATTGTGTGTGTATATATGTGTGTGTACACACACACACACACACACACACATTGGAATATTACTCAGCCATAAAAAAGAATGAAATAATGCCATTTCCAACAACATGCATGGACTTGGAGGGTATTATGCTAAGTGAAGTAAGTAAGGCAGAGAAACACAAATACTGCATAATGTCACTTACATGTGGAATCTAAAAAAACAAAACAAACTAGTGAATATAAAGAAAAAGAAACAGATCCACAAATGCAGAGAACAAACTAGTGGCTACCAGTGGGCAGAGTGAAGGGGGAAGGGGCAAGATAAGGGTAGGGGATTAAGAGGTACAAGCTACCATGTATAAAATAAATAAGCTACAAGGATATATTGTACAACACAGGGACTATAGCCAGTATTTTATAATAACTATAATTGGAATATAACCTTTAAAAATTATGAATCACTGTGTTGTACACTTGAAACTTATTGTGTATCAACTACACACTTCAATTTATTTATTTGTTTTAGAAAGTAATTCTAACTTATTGGTTATCTGTTTAAAATAAATATAGCAGTGTGTACATATCAATCCCAAACTCCCAATCAATCCTCCCCCTCCCACCCTTACCCCCTGGGGGAAGTTTGTTCTCCAAGTCTGTGAGTCTGTTTCTATTTTGTAAATAAGTTCATTTGTATCAACTTTTTTAGATTCTACATATAAGTGGTATCATATGACATTTGTCTTTCCCCGTGTGATTTGCTTCACTTAGTATGATAATCTCCAGGTCCATCCGTGTTGCTGCACGTGGCACTATTTTATTCTTTTCAGTGGCTGAGCAATACGCTTCGGTTTGAAAAAAAAGAATAGGCCATAGCTCCTTTAATGATGCTCTAGAGGGATGTCAGTCCAGGTATATTGAGAGACCCCTCTTTGCTGGCATTTGTTTTCTTTGATTATTCAGTTATTATAGTTAAAATCGCTTCTTGTTTGTTTGGATGGTTAATTGGTTTGTTTGTGTCTGGCCATGGAGTGGTCATCAATAGTAATTGACATGGATGTTCGATTAATCTCCCTCTTTTTATATCCCCTTCGTCTTATCTGAAATTTCCTAGTCCAGCCTCCCTCGTTCTTACAGACTGAATCCTCCCTCCATGCGCATAGTAGGATGAGGCTTCTGTGTTCATTTTGATGGAGAACACATGGAGGCTATGTGTTCCACATCAAAAATACTTCATTTATTTTCAGTTCTCCAAAAGCTGCTGAAGTCTCTTGGTCGTTGATGGCCCCTTTTATCTATCATGTTATCCTTTGATGTTGTGAACTTAAACCTTAATATTGTTTATCAACATGTTAATGGCATCACATTCATTGACAGAACCATTCTTCATTCTGATAACTTTTTTTTTCTTTAACTAAGTAATTGATTTCTCCAGGTAGAAAATGCAAACATCACAGTTATACTCCATCTTTCCAAGGGAATGGTGAGAATATAATATATATTATAAAGTATTAGACTCACTCCTAATTTAGAGAATTTGACTTGTGCTCTCTGACATAAATGTCTCGATAAAAACAATGGTAAGCCAATGTTTCATAATTTTCTCTTGTAATTACCAAATATATGATTCATGTATCATCACAGAGCCGTTACTCAGAATAGCTAATTTGTGATTTATTTCTTTAACATTTTACTCCAGGACATTTTGATATCCTGTTTATATATTGCATGAACATTGTCTCCCAAACACTAGACATTGTTTGGTTCTATTTGATCTTTACTATTTCTGGGGCACTCTTCTCAAATAGAGCACTGATAATGTAGAGTTGATTATTATATCTGCAATTTTATACCATATGAAATTATTATGTATTAATCTGTTTTCCACTAAAATCTGTCTCAAAGGTTCAACTTATTGTCTTACAATGGAAAAATGCATCTGTCACAAAAACTATAATAATTGTGTCAGTATGACCATTGAATGTTTTCCTGTCACCAGGTCTACAGAGAAAGACAAATTGTAATCAGGGGATGACTGGGTGAGCATAGAATTGAATTTGGGGGACTTGCATGTTTCAGCAGCTGAGATAGTCTTGCCATTGGTTAAAAGTCCTTCTTCATTACAAAGCGCACTGTCAACATTTGCCTCTTCACACTCCCATCTCCTGTGCTTCTGCTGCTGACCACTCATAGCACCCACCCCTTTCTAATTGACTTCTCAGTCTCAAAAGATGTGTAAATAAAACCAGCTTTCTCTCCTCACAAGTGGGGGCAGACTCTAGACCAGATTCCACCATCAGAGATGTTTTGAGACCCCAGTTATCCCTAAATGATATGAAACTGACTGTATTAATGATTACATTTGCTTTGCAGTAAATTGAGAGGAGCCCAATTATAAGGACTCTCTAAAATAGACTTTCTTCTAGATCTTCAAACATTTATATAATTATTTTATAAGCATAATAATTAAGTTCATTTTCATGAACATGGGTACTAGGAAATAGTTTAACATAGTCTGTGCTTCCTACAACACTTTTATTTATTTATTTATTTTATTTTTGGCCGCATTGGGTCTTCATTGCTGCTGCACACGGGCTTTCTCTAGTTGCGGCGAGCGGGAGCTACTCTTCGTTGTGGTGCGCGGGCTTCTTGACGCGGTGGCTTCTCTTGTTGCGGAGCATGGGCTCTAGGTGCCCAGGCTTCAGTAGTTGGGGCACACGGGCTCAGTAGTTGTGGCTCGCGGGCTCTAGAGCGCAGGCTCACTAGTTGTGGTGCACGCGCTTAGTTGCTCACGGCATGTGGGATCTTCCCGGACTGGGGCTTGAACCCGTGTCCCCTTACTTTTTAAATCTTCAGAAGTATTAAATAATCCAGATTTTTTCACTCATCAGGGTAGTCTTTGCCAAAGTTTGTTTATATTTTTAGCTTAAAAAATAGTAATAACCTATATGGGAAAATAATCTGAGAGAGAATGGATATATATATATGCATATCTAAATCACTTTGCTGTACACCTGAAACTAACACAATATTGAAGTCAACTATATCCCAATATAAAATAAAAGTTAAATTAAAAAAATAGTTTTGTCTAGCGGTATTCAGGGTCCAGTTTTTTTAAGGTGGTTGCATTAAATTGAGCTTTTAGAATGGAGCACTGAATGCATTGAGATATAATTTTACTCCACATTGAAAGTTGTAAATGGAAAAGATCCATGCAGGAGCATAGTGTTTTGAGCTACATGTAAGTAAAAGCAGTGTGAAAATCTAATTTATGGTAACAGTGTGAGAGAAATGTGAGCCTGGTTTCCTGAGTTCTTTATCTTGAAGTTCTCCATTCCTAAAAGAGCATGAGACTTTGATGCAGTAATATCCTAGCCAGGCATCTCCCTCTTTAGTTACTGTTTTGAGATCCCTCAAAAGCAGACCATGCAGGTGGCCTTATTAACTGTCAGTTGAAATTTAAGATAAGTCAGAGGTTATAATAGATTTACATGCCATCTTTCACTAATGGGATAAGTTATCACAGTAACCTGTCTCACATGTAATCAGGATGATATTTCAGCCACCCAGCTGCTAAAAAGAAACACATGTGGATGAAGGCTAAGCTTCTGACTCATTTATGGATTAGGCAATAACTGTTTTTAGTGAAGTCTCAGCAAAATTTATGTATAGGGACAACATATTTTTATCACATACTATGATGTGAGTATAGTTGTTACAAAATGTCTTAAATATTTTTAAAGGAGTGTATATGGTTTTAAGGTACAAAAGATATTTTGCAGAAGTGGCCGAACACTTTCCTCTTTTTTAGAGCTATTAGCTTGTCAGTTATCATTTTATAACATTGCACAAGGACCCTACAGAAGGGAAACTGTATATACCAAAGGAAGAATTTGGTTTAAAGAATTCTTTAAATATTAATTCTGAAGGTACGGTTTCATTTCTAGCAATCATAGGATATATAAGGAAATGTATTTCAATCTATCTCAGCCTTAAAAATTTTAGCGAATGTGTTCTACTATCTTCAATGTTTGTTATTTTATATAAAATCCTTAGTTTAAGACTTTCTTCCAAGGTACTTAATTATAATACACCTTGGGTATTTTATCCCTAATTTTCTCTCAAGCCATTTTTAGTAAATTTGAAAGGAAATAATTCCTGTCTTCTTCACATGATACCATCTTACAAAAGAAAAGTAAAATTGGGAGGTTAAAAAACTTCCACCAAAATTTATGCCCAAGAAATTTCTTACCTCATATTGTGTAATTTGCTTCTTTGTATTCCTCCTTGGTTCCTTGGGAATAGTGTTGTTAGTAGAACAAATGTGATTTTATGATTAAGCATTTTTTCTCTTTCTTTGGGAATCAAGAGTACTAAAGGTGTGACTGTAGAGGGATTCTGTATAGGGATTTCCACTCCTGTTTGTGTGACTCCAAGGCTGAAGTTAAGTAGACTGAAGGGAGGAAAGATGGTTGATTCTAAAACAATGTTCTGTAAAATCTCTTAATATAGATGAGGAGTTATAAAAACCTACATAATATGAAAGATGGCTCTGATAAACATAGTGTATTATCATATTTATATTAAATACATCCATTTTAAAAATTACTGTTTTGTGCTTATTTTTATGTTTTGACGAACCAGTCACTGTGTGTAGTCCATGAATACCACATGGCTTAATGAAAAACAATATTGTTCTAGTGATCTTTCATATATTACCTTAGAGCACAGGGTTCTTTCTTACCGGTGGTTTGAAAGTTCAGATGTGACCTTTCAACAAATAAAGATTCAGCCCCCACTATGTGCCAGGAATTATGCTAGATGTGCAGCTGAGATCTGGTGGTGCTTTAACCTTTTATTTCGCCCATCATCTAATAGAGGACCTAGGTGTTTAAACAGGTGGTTCAGTGAGGTGTGCTAACTACTCCAACAGAGTGCGAAAGCCCATACAAAGGCACTGATGAGGAAAATGCCATTTCACTTTCAGGAAACTGCCACTTTTTGGCTGGGCAGAAAGTGGAAGTGGAAATGTGTTCTGGGTATCTCTTGCTGTTTAAAATATATTGGCACAGAACAATACGATTTTATCATACTCATGGATTTTGTGAGCTTAGGAGTCAGACAGGGCACATCAGGAATGGCTTGTCTCTACTCCACTATTTCTGGAACCTTCACAGGGAAGGGTGGAATGGCTGGAGTGTCACAGGCTGCCCCGAAGCAAAACACCTGTGGTTGGAGAATCCACTTTTGAGGTGACTTCTTCACTCACGTGTCTGGAACAGTGACTACATATGGCCTCACCAGCATGGCTGTCTCAGGGACATTGTACTGTGACCCAACTGTATTGTGACCCAACAGATGAAGGACTGACAATTCCACCCGGCTTCAAAGGGAGGGTGGGTGGGATAGAGATCTCACCTTTTAATGACAGGAGCATCTAATAATTGATTGTAGCTCTGGGTTTAAATTGCCACAGGGCGTGATGAGAGGGAGGCTAGAAAAGTAGGCAGAGGCCAATTCATGGGGGCTCTGGATGCTCCTTCTAGGAGCTGGGAGTTCTTTCTTGAAGGTAAAGGAAGTTGCTTCAGGAATTTTCTTAGCAGAAGGAAAATGAGGCTGCTTATAACTTAGGAACATGACCTTGGTGACAGGGTGGAGAAAAATGTGCTTTGGGGAGAAATGTGAGAGGGTCCAGGTTTGTCATACATTATAGCTATAGAGACAAGAGTTTGAACAATTTAATGTTAATAGGCATGAGGGTGGGACTGAGGAAGATGGATTTGAGGACTGTTTGGAGGTAAGGGCCAAAGAAATCATCACATTTCTAGTTTTGTTGACCCACTGGTGGTGATGTATTTCAACAAGGGAAAAAATAGTAATGCTGTGGTGGAAACAGATGAGAAGGAGATGAAGAGAGGAAGTTCAGCTTTGGCCTTCATGGATTTGACATTTCAGTGGGACTTCTAGATGGTGATATCTAATATGAGGCTCTGGAGCCCAGAAGAGTGGTCAGGGCCAGATATATGGACCTGGGAACATCGGCTTAGCAATGTTTTGTTGATTGAAACTATAGAAATGGAAGAGATTACTCAGGAAGAGAGTATAAAGCTAGGGAAGAAAAGGAGGGCTCAGAACAAAACTCTGGAGACTACAAACATTTATGGGTCAAGTGAGCAAACAAGAGAATTCCTTTTGTTGTTTTGCAATATATTCAGAATTATGGAGGCCTGTTTGCTACCTTCTTAAAGGCAAATTATTTTTGTTGTTGTTATCGAGGACTGCCTCAATTTCTGACACATTTTACCGCTGTCTTTCAAATTAGTTATGACATTTAGAGTGCAAATCTAACACAAAACTGTGGTTGAAATATTAAAGCAAATATACTATAGCATTAAGCATATCAAAACTATATTTTCATCTAATGACTGTATCACAAAACAGAACATTTATGAAATTCTGTATTTGAGGTACTTGGGGAATTATGTACAGTTTTGAGAATTGTAGGTTCTGGAAGGCTCACCCTGTGCGTGTTGTTTTGGGAATGGTGGTTCTTGGATGTCCTATTGGGGCAATTTTCTGATGATTCTTTATAAGATTAGGACCTATAGGGCTTGATATTGTTGAGTTTAGAAAACAAGAAGAGTGAGTAGTATTCAGAGAGTTTTGAGGGAGAATAAGACAATTGTATTTGCTTGCACGAAATCGGGTCTCAAAGTCATTATAAACCAGGAGATTGAGAGCCAGAGTCAAAAGCTCAGGCACTGTCCTGAGATGTCCGTGCTTGTGGGTCTTAGAGTAAGAATGTAGTAGCATCAAAAGTGATAGGTGGGGGCTTCCCTGGTGGCGCAGTGGTTGAGAGTCCGCCTGCCGATGCAGGGGACACGGGTTCGTGCCCCGGTCCGGGAAGATCCCACATGCCGCGGAGCGGCTGGGCCGGTGAGCCATGGCCGCTGAGCCTGCGCGTCCGGAGCCTGTGCTCCTCAATGGGAGAGGCCACAACAGTGAGAGGCCCGCGTACCACAATCAATCAATCAATCAATCAATAAACAAACCAACCAACCAAGCACAGGAGGGCAGGGTAGTTGTAGGAACATAGGAAGTTATGTTTTAATGAATTCACCAGACTATTTATAGAGCCTCGCATGGGGTCTTAGTGAACCCAGGGACTCCCAAACGCACATCTGAGTCCCACTGAATTTTCTTTTTAACTGTTCCAGCACTTATTTCTACCAGACACCCTTCTAAGTGATCTACAGTTTAATCCTTATAAGAACCTTGAGACAGATAATATTGTCATCCTTATTTAACCCCTGAGGACACAGGCACAGAGAACAGCTGAGCTGGGATTCAGGTAGAGTATTCAGGCTTTAGAGTCTGCGCTACTAACCAACATATTAGATCTTTACTACTGGCATTTCAGTTTAATAATTCACAGAAGGTAGATATTTGAATGTACCACTTTTTGCACAGTTGCCTAATATTGTTTTGTTTCTTCTTCCAAGGTTGAAGTCAGTTCAGTTTCCATTAAATATCAAATTGTATTTTTTAGGAAGGGTTTTGAGTTGGAATACATGGTCTGAAGGGTTATACTTCTCAGAGTGAAACAGTCATCCCTGCATTCTTAAACCTAATTTTCCCAAATTAAATCGTTCTAGCACATTGCTGATACATGCCGGCGGTCAATAAAATCTTTTTTAATGGTTTATTAATTGGTGGATAACGTCAATCAATATATGCTTATTAGAATAAGTGGAACACAAAACTAAATCAAATTTCTCAATATCTGTGTCTCTCTGCCACTTTAAATACCTTAGGGGTGTGGAGTCAATTTCTTATTTATTAATTTATTCAATATCCAGAACTATTATGTGCTTTAAAAAAGAGCTATTATAATATGACCATAAAGTGATCTTTACTTTATCTCTGCTGTGAAAATGGATTTATTCATCTGTGAATATCCATCTTCCTAGTATTTCCTGTTACTTTATTCACCCTTTGACTAATGACATAACTTAAAAGTGGAGTCTTGATTTTTTTTTCTCATTTTACACTCTATCAGGGATGTTATATCTCTTTTTCCTGCCCTCTGTTCCCATGTAACTATACTGCGCAACCCAAGCCAGAGGCCCCAGAGCCATCTTAGATTTTTCCCTTCAAGTCCTGTGTCCATGATTATAACTTCTCTCATTAATCATTTACTCTTATTTCCTGTGCCTCTGCCTCCATTCAGGCCCTCATCAAATCTTTCCTGAATTGTAGCAGTGATTTCCTATGTGGTCTCCTGGTTCCAGGCTTGCTAAGTATCCCAACCTCTTTCGTCCCCCCAATTTCTTCTTTACATATCAAAGAAAATGATCTCATTAATCTGGGAATTTATTATTTATTCTGCAATTTAAACCTTTTGGTATTCTCTGCTGGGGTCATGACAAAGGCTCAATTTCTTAGGAAGTTACTGTGGCTCTCCAACTTTTTACTTGGGCAATTAGTAGTTGTTAAAAGAATATTTTAACTATCATGGGAATTAAATAGCAATTAAGGCAATTCAAATATTAACTGTCTCAACTGAGATTTTTTTTTTTTTGAAAGAACCTTGATAGTAGCCAATGGAGGTAAAGAATGATAGACGTGTGAGGCTCAGATATTATGTTTTGGTGACTTTTAATGACGCACATGTCTTTGTATCTGGGTCCAATTTGATTTTTGAAAATGAAAGCTAAGGAATAAGATTACATAATTTTTACTTCTGCATGGAAGTCCACTGGTGGAATAACTACAACAGAAATAGAACCTTCCACAAAAGTCTTGCACTGAGCCACTCAAAATCTTCTTAACAATATTTGAGGAAAGCATAAGGAAGAGATCGAGTACGTTTTTACTCTCATTCTAAGTGTTCTGATTAATAAGGGTTGCTGGAATCCTAGCCAAGGATTTTGAGGCTACCACAGGACTCAGCAGAAAAAAGTTCTGTGATTGATTAATTAGTCATGTGTGCAATGAACATGGGAGCGGCAAGTTATAAATAGTGTGCCATAATTTTCTAGCTCTTACTAAAATGTGGCTTAAACGTTTAAAAAATAGTGTTTACTTGGAAGAGTTTTGAGAATTGCTTGGACACTAAAAGCATCAGACCATTTAAAATTTGTTTTACTGTTTATTTCCTATTTCTACATAAGGTCATCTGTTGAATGAAATTATTTAAAATTCCCTATCTAAATGCTGAAGAGTATCTATTGAAAGTAGATTTATTTGACACTGGAAGAGATGATACTCTGAAGGCAATATAAAGTTATTATCACAATGTCTTGGAGATACAAATCCAAAAGGCAATGAATTAATAGCAAAAGAAGCATTAAAGTATCACAAGTTGTACTTTGCAAGAAAATGATATGGTATAGTAGAACATAGCACAGCTTATAGAATCCAACAGAAGAAAGTTTAAATTTCAGTACTATTATTTATAAGATGTATAACTTGTACAAGTTACTTAATGTTTAAAGGCGGTTTCATATTTTTCAGTCCGGAATGGAGTATCACCTTTGCAGGACTACTGTGAGGAATAAATGAGAAAATAAATGTAAACTGTCACTTAATAAGGACACAATGAAGACAAGTGTCTTCCTTTAATATACTTCTGATAATTCCATTTTTAAAACAATTTCCCTTGGTTAAAAGATGGTGATATAACATACCATTTTTTGATAATACTACCCAGTAAATAGCAATCAATAGTTAATTACTGAACACATACCAACCCATGATAGGAACTGAGAATGAAGAAATGAACATACCGTAATTCCTGTCCTGGTGAACAATGCAATCTGTTCAGGAGATAAGCATTTACCCTGATAAATTTCCATGTTAACCTAATCCTTAGAGATGAAGAAAGACCTGGGGACTAATGGAGGACAAAACTAACTCTACAAGACTTGAGAAATGCCTCAAGAAGGAGGTGACACTTGAGCAGGATCTTAAAGCAGAAGTAAGATTTCATAATGTGGGGAAGAGAAGCCATGGTGTTGCAGATGAAGGAAACCTCATGAGAAAAGCCATGGAGCCGGGGGAGAAGAGGCCTCAGGCCAGAAGCAGAGGTGTGATGACAGTGGAGAACATGGCATGCAGGATGTGCAGAGGAGATGAAGCTGTAAGAGAGTCTGAGGAGACACACGGAAACACTCAGTAAACCAGATCACAGAGCTTGGACTATATCCTACAGACAATGGGGAGTCAACAGCAATTTCAAAGAAAGAGATTGATATCTATTCTTTCTTGGGAAAGTTAGTTCTGTTGACTGTGAGAAGAATGATTGGATTTGGTTGGCAATAAAAAAGGGATGATAACAAAGAGACTAGTGGAGGGGCATTATCAGAGTCCATGAGAGAAATGACACAGAGGTAGAAATGGAGTGGGTCATGTCAAAGAAGACAACTCTTCTTTGTTCAATGGAAAAAAAAAAAAGTTGGTGACACTAAATTTAAATAACAAAGTCAAAGAGAGAGAGATGATTTGAAAGAATAATGAGTTAAGGTTTGAACATTTGGGGGATATCTGGGAGAAATACAGCTGATAGATCCAGGTAGAATATGTAGGAGATAGTGAGATACTTAGAAAAGAGCCTCTGGGTTTAGAATTGAGATTGGAGTATAAAATACAGATTTGATATAAAAAGAACGGAGGGATATACCAGCTGATACCTAGGATTATGGTTTTGACAATATTCATGGGCATAGTACAAAATTTAGAAGGGGTGATGGTGAGTGGACCTGTGTCTTGGAAGGAGGAGGAGTAGCTCAAGAGACAGCTGTCATGTTAAGAAAGCTAAGTGAGTTGAGGATTTCTAGAGGAAGGAGGGTGTCAGCGCTATCTAAAGCAGCAGCAGCAGAATAGAAAATGAGGCGTGGCTTGAGATGTTTAGATTATGCTCTTTGACTTTGGAAACAGGTGTTTTTCTTCCAAGCTTGGACATCTGTGGAGTTCTGTAGAGCACAGCTTTTATTATGCATAGGAATCCTGTTAAAATGCAGATTCTGATTCAGTAGATTTGGGATGAGACCTAATATTCAGTATTTCTAACAAGGCCCAGGTGATGCCATTTTGTTCGTCTGTGGACAACACCTTGAGTAGTGAGGCTCTGGTGGTTAATGAAAATAGGTGATTGCAATTCAGGATTGGTTTACTTTGAGAAGCTTTCTTTCCTTATAATAAATGGATATTGCAGTTCTACATGGGGATTTGCACTGAAGCTGTATTGGATAGTTCTGGCAGTTTGGATCCTTCTGTGTATTGAACACCAGTTGAGTTTCATCCTTTTTTTTAATTGACTGTCTCTAATCTCCTCCTCTTCCCTTCCATGTTAGGGGAAATAAAAAGCTTTCCCCTTGATATTCTACTTTACAGGATAGATGAGAAGATACTTCCTTTAGTAGAACCCACAGTGTGTCTCAAAATATTTATTTTTTTATGCTTTTGTTTCTGATACTTTTTGCCACCCATTAGCTAGAAGGACTTTCATTTGACAACATTTCAGGAAAAGAATACATAATCTTCTAACCAGATGTCTGCAAATCCTTAGTTTAGTGGTGCTCTGACTCTATTTATCTTGCCTCAGAGACCACTTGCCTCAGAGCTGTGTCTACATGTCCCTTGTGTCTGTTTCACTATTAAACTGCTTTGGCTGTACCTACTCACCTGCTTTGTTACTAGCCCATTTGTAAATCTGAAATTAGGGACATGGTATCACAAGCACTGTGGGGAAAGAAATTCGTTTCTGCTGCGTAGAGAGCCAGGGCCAGGTAAAAAAGGAAGGAAGGAAGAAAGAAAGAGAGAGAGAGAAAGAAAGAAAGAAAAAGGAAGGAAGGAAGGATGGAAGGAAAGAAGGAAGGAAGGAAGAAAGAAAGAAAGAAAGAAAGAAAGAAAGAAAGAAAGAAAGAAAAGAAAGAAAGAAAAAGAGAAATAAAGGGAGCTAGAGGCATTGTGAGAAGTGTTGGGGCTTGAGTTAGGTGGTAAACATGAAAATTGAAGGAGAGCATAGATAAGTTTGTAGAGGTCGAATCAGCGTGGCAGGATATTGATTGCACATCTACAATAATTAAAAGGAAGGAAAAAGGGAAGAGTTGACTATTGAGGTTTCAAGCCCAAAGACCTAAAGAAAATGGTGATCCTGTGTACAGAAATCATGAAATGAAAGGAAGGACCTGATTAGAACTTGGGGGATTAAAAAAAGGAAAATGGTGAGTTTGATGTGGTAATTGATTTTGAAGGTCATGGAAATGGATGTCTTTTATTCACTTGATATTGATGACTGGGAGTTTGATGCAGCTATTAACTCTAGTTTCTAGTAGATTCCACCTGAAATCTTAGGTAAGAATCAAATGAAAGAATGCATACAAGTGTTTGAGGAAAGATGACATATGAAAAAGCATGCTTTTAAGAGATGGGTAAGGGAAGAGGGCCTGGTGAAAGAAAGAGAAAATGGACAAGAATGATGGTGGGCAGATCAAGTGAGTTTATTAGTATGACAGTCTGTGAAAGAGAGAAATTTTAAAAGGCAGAGAGAAAAATATGGTCAAATACAAAAATATTAGAATATGGTGAGAGTTGAATCAAACTCTTCTTCAAATAACAGTTTCACATTTGTAAGGATAGTATAGGGCAGAAGCCCAGTTTCAAAGAATTAAAGTAGGATGGCTTGGTACAAAAATATAGGCAACTAGTAGAGTATTCTCATAATAATTAGAAAACACAAGTGGGCAATAAAATCAGACTGATTTTGACCAAGTTGATTAACCTCTAGATTTTGTTGTTGGTTTTCTACTTCTATACTAGAAATTATGATACATCTTTAAAATCATGGAAGAAAAAATCAATGAGGTGGCTTTAGTTCCCCGAGGGAAAGTACATTGTTTTATTGGCATCTCTCCTGCTAATATTTGTGTTCAGTTTGGAGGGTACAGGCTAGGAGACATCATGGTGAACCTGTAGGTGGTTCTCTTATTCTTGGGTTGACAAAGCAGTCTGACATGTTCACAGAAGATTCATTTTTTTCACTTTGGGTACTTTTAGTTTTAATTTTTGAATTAATATTTCATTGGAGTGCTTTGGTTTTTACTTTTAAATTGTCCTCTGATATTATTGTTGCTGAGCTAGTTTGGCCAGTTGTAGCCAGTTGTCTCAGTGTCCAGTACAGTTAGAATACAGAATGCACTCTCTGCGAATAAGAATATATCACATATCCACTTGAAAAACAAGTGCTCTGAAAAGCTGTCTAGATATGAGGAATTCTTTATTCCTCTCTAGCCAGGCAGTTCAAAGGCCTGCATACTCCCACCACAGACTGGCTGCATGGAGTAAGAGTTTACTCAGGAAACATGTCACCATCTTAAGGGATCCTTCCCTTGGTTAAATACCCTCTACTTAGCAGCAAAGCAACTGGATTAACAGCAGGGCTTCACATGACCCTTCCACCCTGACTCCTACAACCCCATGTTGTTCCTGTTTCCTTGGAGGCCTTGGAAACTGTGCATGTACAACAAATGTGTTCATGTAGAGTCATCACAATTCACCAGCAGAGTGATGCTCCACTCACACATCAACCCATGACCATCACAGCACGTGTGAACATGTTTAGGCCCACTGAGTCTTACTATAGCCTTCAGAACACTAATTTCAGAACCATTAGGTAATTCAGAAATCAGTTCAAGTTAAAGCACACATGTTCATTTCGTTTATAAAGTATCCACTGCTCTTCAAAACTTGGTTTCCATAATGCTTTTTGGTGTGTTTTCGACCAAAGATTGTGATTTAAAAAATCATTAAGAATTGTAATTCAAGAATGCCCAGAAATTGTCGTCAGCAGTTGTTCAGTCCATTTTTGAAGAATTTGACTCCATTTTAATCTCAATTTTTTGCATAGATCTTTCTCTAGAAAAACATCTTGTATTAATCACTTCCATAAAATATTCTATCCAGGACTAGAGATCAACAATAACTTACTACACAGAAACCAGATATTTTAATCTTTTGGCTTTCAAAATAGTATTTAGGTTAAAACAGCAGACTAGAAGAGTTTATAAAAGAAAATAATGACTCTCATTTCATACTCTTTTTTCCATTTGAATCTTTTTGAGAAAGAGATCTTGCTATGGTGTTAAGTCAAACTTTAGCTTTCCTGAAGTTTTCACTGTCATTTACAAAGGTTGAATTTTTTCTAAGATGGAATAATATTACTTTAAAAATATTAATATTGTCACACAACCATTTTTTAAAATTCATTGATGACACACTTATTAAGGGGTCCACAGCATTATTTATTTCATAATATGTTCATAATCAAAGGTCATGGTATATGTGTTACATTATCATAATTTTCTAATTTATTCTTTATACATGTTTGTACATGTTCTAATTGCATTTCATTAACTCATAGTTTTCTTGTAAGTTTGTACTTTCTTTCCATGTTCAAAGAATCTCTTTAATTCAATTTCTCTGTTTCTCCTCATACAGTCTGGCAGCCAGATATGCAACTCAGTCTAATCACAGTGGAATTGCAACCAGTCAAAAAAAGCCTACTAGGTCAGTTAATATCTCTAATTTATTGCTTGTTAGTGATAATAAAGTAAATGCCCAGTGATATTTTGTCCTATCATTCTAACTTTTTTCAAAAACTGACATACTTCTGGATGAAAAGCTTAGAGTACCGAAATCTTCGAAGTCGATTTCCATATGCCTTCTTGGGGGTGAGCATGTTTGTGTTAGATTATGAAATGGGTCTTGGGTTCTTCTAATTCGTAGTGCTATGACTGGGCTGAAGTCTAGGTTCTAGGCTTAGAGAAAGTCAAGGAAAAAAATTACTTTGAAGACCCCATTCTTTCCAGGCCACAAATCTGGAAGTAAAACAAGATTGTAATTGCTTTTTGAAATGGGTATGCATTAATTATTGCACATTTGGAAGCAGAAGTGAGAAACATTGGCAGATTTTTGTGGGGAAGTTAGCACCAGCTCAGCCTGAACCATTCTTTTATCTTTAATCATTTAAATTTTTGCTTCTTTATATCATATGTATTTTAAAGGCAGTCTATTATAATAAATGACAGTGCATTATATACTGTTTGGAAAATACTGGTATAGAAAAATGTGTGGAAAGTGATTTTTTTTAATGTTAGGTTACTGGAGGCATGATGGTACAGCTAAGTGAAGCCACAGCAAATGTGTTTTGCCCCCCTGATTATTATGTGATTATATGTGCCATCTCACTCACTGGGGAAGTATCTCAGTGGTGGTTTACTAGTCACTACTCTAATAATGAATCATATTATGCAGTATTTGACCACAAGAACTACTTGTGATGCCTTAACTTGAGGTTATGTGCTTTTCCCCTTGCCTTGGTTTCCTAAGTTATGTTCATTTCCATAGTAATTAAACTGATTCTGGAAAGGCAAATTAAAAGGGTATTTAATTAAAAATCAAAAGAAATGATATAAACTAGGATGCGCAAAGAACAGTGACCTGCCATGTTCAGTAAGCATTTTCTATTACTACTTCTAAGACTTAATGAATATAAAATATATTTTAAGTACTTCTTTGATTTAATAGAACATCTCCTTTTGGGCTTCATTCTCATTTCTCTTTTTACTTTGATGAATGATGTTGAGCTCTGGCTGACTGTCAAATTAGGGTAATGAGAAGAGCAAATGGATTTTTTAATTTGTTTTAATTTGTTCTTCTGAGAACTAAATGTCACTTGGCTTCATGGATCACAGTCAAGATCAAAATGCATTTTAATTGCTTTCTAGAAACAGGTCAAGTTTCACTGCAAGCAGGGCAAATTTTGTGGCAAAATTTGTTTATAAATGTGAGTTTGGAATGAACTTTCTAAGTCTATGGCTGTGTCTACAGGACTAGTTCTCAGATTTATTACGATGGGACATTTGGCCAAATTAATTAGTTGAATTCCTTCTACATAGTGCAATCACTGGTACTCAAAATTCTTGGTGTCTGTGGTTATTGTGCTAGACTTACAAACCCTGTAGATCCATTTGAGTAAAAGTTAAATGCTGGAGTCATTTGGAAAAGATTCTAATCTTGTGCATGACACAACCTCTAATTAGCAAAATAGCTGAAGGAACTATTTATTAGCCATATGTATTTAAACTCCAAAATACAGCCGACATTTTGAAACTATTAACTATTCCAAGATATCAACATTTCTGGTCTTAAGCTGGCGTGTGTGTTTTCCTGATGTTCATTCCGTTTCGCAATACCTGTTACTATTATAAAATATTTATAGTATACATTTAAGAGTTTTATTTCCTGATAATCTATGGAAATAATGTGTCAAGTAGTATAATAAGGTGAGTTAAAATTTGAATATTGTAGCAACTGATTGTGAAATTGTGGTATGTTGGGTACCAATATAATAGATATAAACATTCTTTTATTTTAAACATTTTGTATAACAAGAAAAAATTATTTGCTACACTTATAAGTTATGGATTGTTTTTGTTATTTTTCTTTTCAGATAGAACTTATTAGAGCAGTACACAGTGACATTCACATGGTGGCAGCAAATACTAGCAAAGATGCTGGCAACCCTTAATATCATGTTTTTAAATATGTCTTAAGATGCCAATATTAATTCTTGATTTCTAGTTTTTCATTTATGCGGATTGAGTTTACTATACATACACAATATACATTAGTATTAGTATAAAATAAAATATAGTAATTGCATATTTTATGCACAGTTCTTGAAATAATTGATACCTGAAGTGTTAATATGGAAACTGTTTAAACAGTGAAATACATGGTCCAAACTGATGTTTAATTATAGTTCAAATAAAATAACTGCAGATGATTCCTCCTGTCAAACTTCCCCTAATTCTAATACAGTCTGCCTACATTTCCTCATGTCTTGTCCTTCATACACCACGAGCAGCTAAAGCTACTATCGCTATAGGTGTATTTTAAATTGTCATTCTACTAGCATAGAGTTTTCTTCTAGATTTTCTTCTTCTGAGACCTGCATCCTTGTCACATGGCCTGTGTGACCAGTTGGCCACACTTGTGAGATAACCAGCTAGAGTCTAGGTGCTTACTTTTGGCAAGAGAGTGAAAGTTTTTATGTGAGACAGATCAGTCAGATATGAACAAACTCACGACCTTGGTCTCCACACCGTGTTTTCGAGTAATTAACTAGCTTAGATGTTCAGTAAGCATTTGCTATTTGCAATTTGTATGTAACTTTATTCTTCTTTTTATTAATGTACAAGTTCATCTAAGATACAGCCACCTAAGATAAAAACAAATGTCCCGTATATTGAATAGAACAAGTTAACAACAACTGCAGGCAGCTGGTTAATACCCTGAGAATATAATAGATTCTAGTTAAGTATTATTATTTCCCTTGCTTTTCATGTAATTGTTAGAGTACCTTTAAATCAAAGTTTTATTCATCAGGTGCGTATAGGCATGACTTTTTAGTTAAAATTACTTTATTTCCAATTGTCCTGCATTATTAATATACTTTGGAGGCAAATTATATCATATGAACCGAGATTTTCCTGAAGATTTTCAAACCTTGTGTTTAGCTGTTTGTCGCTTAAGCCAACATTTTCTGCTGAATGTCATAAATTATGATTTTCCCATTAACTCTTCCCTGCTCAGAACCTCCTGTTCCCTATCTTTTTATAATGTACAATAATGATGTAATTTTTCTTGTACTATTTCAGACTTCCAGGTCCCTCTAGGGTGCCAGCTGCAGGCAGCAGCAGCAAGGTCCAGGGAGCCTCCAATTTAAATAGGAGAAGTCAGAGCTTTAACAGCATTGATAAAAACAAGCCTCCAAATTATGCAAATGGAAATGAAAAAGGTAAGTGTTCGCCCATTACATCATTAAGGCACAAGTGTAACATATGAGCCTAATAAATTACATGCTAAATCTAGTATTTAAGCAGTGTTACAGCATTTGGAATGGAAATGTTATCAGTGGACTTTCTTATATTGTCTAAGTGCCTCCTCCTGAATTCCAGCTTTCTTCAGGACCTTTCCTATCTGGAGAACACTTTAAGGAAATATAGTCATTTATATTAAAGTGGTTAGTGATTATCCCCAAGTATAAAATCTGTTTCTCAAAAAAAGTTCCTCCTGGATGCATGTAAATAGCATTTTCTTTTGTTTTCTCATGTTTTATGAGCACTTATCTTGAAATCATAAACCTATATGAAATGTTTTCAAATCCTTGGTTTTAGTTAACATTAAATGCCATACATGTTTGAGGAAGTTAAGGTTGGAGCATCAAAATTTAAGACATAATTATGAAGGGTACTTAGTCTTTGAGAGCAGCAGGACAGATAAATATTATGACCTTAGTTTTTCCTGTAAGAGACAAATTATTCATGTTTGTTTTATTTTCTTGAACGAGTGTATGATAGAAATATCCAATCACACGTTGATCAGGAAGAAAGGACACAGTGGAAGTGTGTGTTAAAGGCAGATTATATATTAACTACTGTATGATACACAGTTCTCTCCAATGTGCACAGTGCGTATTTAAAGAGGTGCTGGCTTGATGCATATCCCTGTGGAGCTTGCATCCAAACGGTAGGATGTGTAATTTACATCTAAACCATGAGAAAATCAAGAACCTAATTTACATCTAAACCATGAGAAAATCAAGAACCTCTGCTGTTGGGAGCAGTGTGACCCTGTGAGGGACTAGGGCATGTTGCGGGATTTTGAGGTAGTATTTTCTAATCAATAAAACTTTAACTTCTCTGTGTAGTATTTAACTCTCCATGCAACAAGACATGAAATTCCAAAGTGACAAATACACTTAGTAGGACAGCTGGCAAATTTGGTTTGACTAATTGAACCAGGTAGAAACTTTTTGGCTCAGATTAGATCATTTCCAATTGTTTCATATGGATTATCTGATTAGACTTCTCTTACTCAGACATGAATTGACAGGAGTGATCTATGAATTATACACTTTCATGAAAATTTCCTACCCATTAAAACAAAATTGGACAGACTGTAAACCCCTGTAAGCAAAGCAGTGTATCTTGATCCCTGTAATATCCCCAGTTCTTGAGTTGAATGGAAAAAGAAGAAAATAGTATGTGTTTGGAAGTTAGGATTTTGTCTTTAAAATAAAGAATAAAACCTTTGATTGGAGAACCTAGAAATGTTACTGAAGACTTAACACTTCTCCTGGAGAGAAAGGGGACAAGAATTTCTTATCAGAAAAACATCTCCCTCATTTTGTGACTTTCCTAGAAAGCATCATACAAAGGCCTATATGTGCTATGAAATTCTAAGGGAAAATAAACATGTTTAGACATTAAGATATGCTGAGTGGACTGCTCAAGTGTCTGATTTTAGCTACATGATACTACACTTGTATAAGAGTTTTGCAAAAAATGACTAATAACATAGGCAAAGAAACCTAGAAATGCTTTAGATGACCCAACGCTTTGATATCATAATGTATTTTTTGATCATGTGAAATAATTTTTGTGTTTCTGGTGTCTAAAAGTAAAAATCCAGAGGTAGCCAAGTATTCATGTCTTTCCATAGCCATTCAGCCTCTCTTATGTACGTCTAGGAAGTAGTGCAAAATTAGAAAGTAGCAATATTTATAATAACCACAAGGTGGAGACAGATAACATACATTATGAGGTTTTTGACCATAAGCAGATTTCCTTAGGTCGGTATCGAGCAAAAGTTTTCATGGTGAATTAGCCATTACTTTTAATTCCAACAAAGTAAAATTCCAAAACATTTAAAGTGTATGATCTCACATTCACAAATATTTATAATATTATATATCAAATGTAGGCATTAAATGTCTGTAAACTGTCAATCATAATTAAAGCATAAATTGCATTATATAATACAGCCTTCTGGAATTTGTTTTGCATGCTATATGGCATTTTCTATTAATGTGGAATTACAACTTCATATCAGTATATCCAATATCATCTCTAAATTAATCATTGTGTCATGCTATTTTATATTTCCAAAATATTAGCTTAAATTATAGAGCAAACAAAACAAATATAAACATCACATATGAAGCAGTTTATAATTTATTCTTTAGACTATTTGAATGGTACATCTTTTTGGATAAGAATGTTTTATTTAACCTTTGACATGGAGATTTTTCATGTTAACGTAGCATATAAAAATATAAGATTTCATCTGATGACAGGTTGATCTCTGTGACAATATAGTTCATACATATCCTAGGCATGGCCAAATAAGGTGAAAATTAAACAAGAATTTTCAAAGGTTACAATATTATAATGACAGAATTCAGAAATTACTAACTTGAGTATTCTAATTGCCATTCCTTTTTAGTTATTAGGAAGTATAACAGTTAACTTTAATAAATTAAGATATGGGCTCCCCTGGTGGCGCAGTGGTTGAGAGTCCGCCTGCCGATGTAGGGGACACGGGTTCGTGCCCTGGTCCGGGAAGATCCCACATGCCACGGAGCGGCTGGGCCCGTGAGCCATGGCCGCTGAGCCTGCGCGTCCGGAGCCTGTGCTTCGCAATGGGAGAGGCCACAACAGTGAGAGGCCCGCGTACCGCAAAAAAAAAAAATAAATAAATTAAGATATTTTTACTCAAAAGAAATAATCACACTATCTGTAATGTGCTCCCTGAATGCTTCTAAGTGAAAATGTACTTTCTACTTTCTTTAAGAAGTCTTAAATGATGAGTTATATGAATCAATTGGGGAATCTCTAGAATTTGTAATAGATAGTAAAGGTTTATTCACAATTAAAACAATTTCACTTCCTTATTAAAAAACATACTGTTGAAAGCACAGTAGCTTCTCACATGTACGGGATGGTAAAAATAGCTTATTTACGAATTGTGTGGCTTATCTAATAAAGGGAAATCAGAAGAGAATCACAAACTGTACTTCAAAAGATACATCTAATACCATTTTAATAATAATCCAAAAAATAGTGTGCTCATTTCACCAAATGGATTAAAATATCGGTGAACCTGGCCATAGATTATCACTTGCAGGGAAGGCTGAAATAGAAATGTTAAAATAGAAAGCAATGCCACCCCACCATTCTGTTGAAATGGAATGTAGGAACAAATTTCTCAGAACAAATGGTGAAAGGAAGATAGTATATTGTTTGTAGAAAAGCATTTCTTTGGGGAGTCCAAGTTTCTTCCCTTGGTGACCTGACATGCAGAGACTGACAATGAATAATATGTTCTGACACTAGCATTTATCAGTTTGCCCATGCACCCTATGAGATTACTCTAGACAGATGTGTGCTTTAAAGAAAAATCAAATATCTTTTCAGCGGAAATCAGGGATCTTGTGAAAAAAAAAATGCCCTGGTTCATTTGGGCACACACTTTATATGCCTGAAGCAAATTATCTTAAGAAATAATTCTTGTTTTGTAAAATCAACATGACAAATATGAAAAAGGCTTAACAGTTCAGTATTATTAGGAATGTAAATGTCCCTAGCTCTATTTGGAATTCACTTTCTGAATTATTATCTGTAACCACTTATTACTTGGCAGAGTTCCTTAACAGAGAGATGTTTTTCTCTGTTGCTAAGAAACATGCCACAGTACCAGAGGGCATGCTCCCATCTCTTTATTGTTTCTCCCATGTGATTCTTACATGGTACCTGTACATCTGTGGAAGAGGAGATTTCCTTTCTGTTCTCCCAGGTTCTAATGAAGTATCTTCTGGTGTGAAAGTGTTTTCTTTCATTTACACTCAACATAGATTTAGTATGATTGATATGGAGAATTTAGCAAAATTGAAATTGAACTTTTTAAAACTATAGGTTTAATGTGAATGTTGCATTAGTCGTGGAGTTTTGACAGCTAAAACATAATTATCTAGTTCTTAAGTACTTTTTTAATTACTCTGAAATTACTCTTAAGACCACAGAACTGAACTGTTTTATTTCCTTTTCAATGCAATGCAAATATGTTTTACTCATTATATCTCTTTATGGATGATTTCATTATGTGTTCCACCATGACTTTTTGCTTTATTTCCTTAATAATTATATAAACCTATAATGACATAATTTCAAATTAATCTTGAGGATGTTTATGAGGTAACAATTAAGTACATAGGTCAAGTGATATGACTAAATAGACTTGGGCATATATGTTGTTTACTTACGCACACATGCTTACATATTGAGGTGTACATGTATTTTATATGCCCATACATAAATTACATACTTTAAAAAAATCTGGCTGGTGAGTTAAAGCTTCCCTAAATTTTTCAATAGTCCACAAAGTGGCACTCTCACATTACTAATGGTACAATATATACATGTGCAGAATGGACAGTGCCCCTACAATCCCTGTAATAGCATTCCATGTTTCTGTTCATCATAAAATTGATGATTGAGGCATTTCACAAGCCATCATTTATGGGAGTGTGGTGAGGTAAACAAGGGGCCAGTTGGTAGCAGAACAACTGAAAACAAATTTGAATGCTATTTTTTTTAACTTTCGAAACGTTCAGTGTATTTTGGTATATTATTGTAAAATGAGAGTCTAAGTTAGTTATTTACCAAACTAATTGCCGTCACCACATTGATCAGTCATTTCCTTCCTTCCGTAATGATCTGTGATGCTGAAGTTGTGCTATAATTAGCAGGGACCATACATATCACTGAGCACCATGCCTGCTGTACAGGGAATACTTGAAAAAGAGTGGTGCCATTGTCATTTTTATTGTTGTTGCTACTTTCTGTGTTGTTACTTTGTGAACTGAAAGCTGGTTTGCTTCCATCCAAACAGTATACTACTCAGTGAGGAAGAAGAAATAAACAACTGAGGATGTTCCCTGGTCCTTTCTCAGGCTAGTAGCACCATTGGCAACATAGCACTAAGCTCGGAAGCTAACCTGCCAAATTTCCATGGAGAATCGTCTTTATCTAAACTTCCCATATGTCTGTTGTGACTGCCACATTTACCTCCGTGTATTAATTTTAGAACTAGATTGGCATTTTTCCCAGGTCATCAAAGTTATTTTTTTTTGCATATGAAATAACTAAAAATTAACTCTCTGAATTTAGATGTTTTCTAAGCAGGAATTAAAATCTATTCTTACATCAACTCAAAAGGATGGTGCCAGTAGGATGCCCCAGGAGATAGTATATAGGTAACTGAATAGTGAGTATCTTGTATCATGTTCTCCCCGTTTATATTCTGCTCATTGAGGAAGAAGGAACCCAAATTTCGGGGTGTTACCCAGTTGCCTTCACTGTTGTGACAAACGTGACTTTCTGGAGAGCCGAACCGGCAGAATTTTTGGGTGGGCAAGCAAACATATGGAAAGAAGGGAGAGTCAAAAGCCTCCAAATTTTGTAGTCACATAAACCTAGGTTCCAATTTTGGTTTTGTCTTTTCTAAATTTTACTCTATGCATGATTTGGAGCAAGTTACTTTCTCTAAGCTTCAGTTTTCTCATTTATAACAAGAGAAATAATATGTATATTATAGATTATTATGAGTTTAAATAAGAGGCATATGGGTAGAAGCTCTAAATGTGATACCATGTATCAAAGTACTTGGGAAAAGTAAGCAGTTGATAAATAATATTATTTGGTTGTAATGGAATTGGTGGTGGTGGATGCGAGGTGGAAGAAGAAGGGGAGGAAAAGGAGAGGGAGTGGAAGAAACTTTCTCTTTGGAGGCTAGAGACAAGGAACCAGCTATAGGCAGAGAGGCCCTGCAAATGCAAGATACAAGTTTGTTGCAGGAATGCCCTTAAATATGTGCATTAGATACCTGTGCTTTTCCACCATACCCAGCTAACAGTTCATTTATAGTCAGAAGCTGAGTTAACAACACTCAGCAATGCATCAGTTGAGACCAGGCTACTTACTATTGAACATGTAAATCGCACAGATTGTGCCGACCCCCGCTCTGTCAGAGCTGCAGAGGCTGCCATTTCAGCAGCTGTTGTTCTGCACCCTTTCTTGTGAGGTGTCCAGAGAGACACTCATTATTCTAATGCTCTCCTGATGCACAGTGACTTATGATTTTCACTCCCCATGAAACCTGAAGCACCTCATTGCTGATTATAGAGAGGAGCTGGGCACAGATTGAGAGTTGAGTTCAGAGAAGTGTCTTCTATGTGTGTACTTATCTGAGAACGATTTTATAGCTTTTGCTGTGACCGTTGCTGTAGGCTGGATGTCGATGTCATAATTTGGAGTCCCTCCTGTCTCATTTTTGGGTGTGATGATGTTGAATTTCCTCTGTACTTGAACTGCGGTAGCAGTCTATCTAGCTAATCCCTGTCAGCACACTTACAGAGCATCCTGACTGGTCCTTTTCTGCCCTCTTCTCTCATCCTCACCAAAGCTCCCAGGCATACAGGGGTAGGAGTCCCCTGGCTTCTTAACCTAGTTGCAGAAACACAGAAGATACACACTGAGTATGTGGCGAAAATGATGAAATAAAGGACATTAGGAAAACCTCTTTTGTTTTTAGTGATCTCTCACCACAGATTGCCAAGCATCTGGGGGGAATGCAGAACTGACAAAGCTTCCAGAATTCCACAGAACGAAGAATATTAATGCTGCACAGCTATGGAATATTTAATGAATTTAGCCAATTTGAACACTGTCATAAGAAATAACTCTTTAAAGCCAAACATGGTCTGTGACCAGCAGCGTTGGTATCATGTGGAAGGTTGTTAGGAATGCAGAATCTTGGGGCCTCCTGCAGATCTGCTGAAGCACAATGTAATGTACATTCAGTAGGATCCCCAGTGACTTAAGCACACATTAAAGTCTGAGACCGTTACGTTAACACTTAAAATGTCAGACATTCTACGATAATTATAGAGCTCGGGCTGTAGAATCACACATGTGGGATCAAATCCTAGCCACACCACACATTCCTCACTAGCTGTGCACCACTGAATGAGTTGTTTAGACCCTCAAAGCTTGGGTTTCCACAAGTGTGAATTAGAAATAGGAGCCCTTCCAAAAAAAGATAGGCAAAGTGATTATGAAATTGTCACACACACGAAAAAATAGGGGCCCTTCCCATCTCATCAGGCTGTTGTGAATACTAATGTGAGATAATATAGTTAAAGAGTCTTCAATAAAATGCCAGTAGGCATTATTATATTTGTAATATTATTAATATTATTTTCATTATAGAATAAGAAATATTGCAAATAACTTTTGAGATCAGTGTAAGAAAGTGAAGATAAATTCAATATGAGGCCATTATGTTCCTCTTAACAATACTACAACAGACTATGATTTCATTTGGGGGGTACTTTATTTCTAACTCTGTGTCCCAATATACGTATGTACATTTTTTTTTATATAATTTATTTTATTTATTTTTGCTGTGTTGGGTCTTCATTTCTGTGTGAGGACTTTCTCTAGTTGTGGCAAGCGGGGGCGGCTCTTCATTGCGGTGCGCAGGCCTCTCATTATCGCGGCCTCTCTTGTTGCGGAGCACAGGCTCCAGACGCACAGGCTCAGTAGTTGTGGCTCACGAGCCTAGTTGCTCCACGGCATGTGGGCTCTTCCCAGACCAGGGCTCGAACCCGTGTCCCCTGCATTAACAGGCAGATTCTCAACCACTGTGCCACCAGGGAAGCCCCGTATGTACATATTTTTAAAATGTAAAAAAATAGAATAAATTTTCACATAGTTTCGTATAAAAATTCTATATTACTCCTGCCTTGAATGCCTGCATATCTCCCTTAGCTCATCTGTCTTGATCTTATTTAATGTTGTACAGCCCTTTGTGCACTTCTGATCTCTACCATTTTCTTTCCCACCTCCTACTCGTTTAACGTTTAATATATGCCATTCATCTTCTGTGAGTCTGATTTCTTTCCTCTGACTAGATTGTAAGGTGTCTTGGGGAGTCTTGCACAGAATAGCCACTCAGTAAATATTAACAGATGTTATGCCTAGATTCAAGTCCTAGAGATTGTAGGAACTGAGTAGCATTGATTAATATTTCTGGAAATAGTAGAAAAATAGAGGCATATATGTTGGACAGAAATCTGCAAAACAGTAAGGTCACTGTGTGGAATGCACGGGCACGTACACAATTCACTGAGCTTGAGAAAATGCATCTTGTTTGGAGATGTTCTTAGTTTCCAGTTGAATCTAGGTAATCGAGAAATAAAGTCTACTTGACAATTCTATTAAAGGCATGAATTTGACATTCACTATTTTTTGTGTTTCTAGAGTCAAGGAATAATGTTATAACTGATAAGCCATTGAACTTCTTGTACATTTGAAAAATAGTATAACATAGTGGTTGACACAATTAACTTAGAATCCCAAGCTAAGTTCAGTTCTCAGACTTGTCACTTACAAATTGTGTAACTTTGGCCAAGTTCTTTTACCTCTTTGTGCTTCAGTTTCTTCATGTGCAAATTGAGGGTAATAATGAAAATTTTATGCAGTTGTTGGAAGGACTGAGTTAATGTATTTCAAAAACTTAGTTTAGTGCCTGTCACACAGAAGGTGCTTTGTGTGTAATGTAGAACTATGCATTACAGGTGTGGTCTTTGCTTTCATGGACTGTATCAACGGTGCAGTAGAGGAAACAGGCAATCACAGTGAAGTTATCTACGTTTGTCTATACTATTGGCATTGTTAATATAAACTTCACAAATCTATTATATTGTTTTAGGCACACTTATTTTCTTTTAAAAAAACCTAACTCACACAAATATTTAATGAAGAATTTAGCCTCTTTTCCTATCTCTAACTTTCTTTATTAACTTTTTAATGTAAACTTCTTCTGAAAAATGGGTAAGACAAGTATTCTATACCAATTGGCTTAATTACCTACTGTTTATCATGCATTTTGATACTGTTGGAAAAAACATTTAAAAGTGAAAGCATTGTAGTTTTAGATCTATGAATATTTAATGGTCTCCAATTCCTGAATATTATGAAAGGATTTATTAATATTTCCTTTGGACATTTCATCAAAAACAGCTTAGCATTTATTTGACAATATCTAGTATGTTAACAGTATCAGCGTTGCCTCTTTTACATAAATATCTAATTTAATCATTTATCCATTGTTTTCTCCATTTCTCAGAAAAAAAAGAAAAAGAGGAGGGAAGAGGGAGGTATTTATGGTAGATGAAATTTAAGGTAAATGACATGACCAGAATTACATAGTTCTCCAGTGTCAACATTTATACTGAGATCTCTTAACTCCAAGCTCAATTTTTTTTTTATTCTATACATTGTTATAAAATCTCTTTTTGGTTTAGTCTTTCATGCTTAAAAATAAGAATTGTAATCAAGCATTAATCAGTGCTATAACAGTCGTATAGAAATTCATATCATAATGAGATTTCTCAGTGGAAAGTAAGTAAACACTAGTGCATTATAAGTACTTATATGACAATTGGCCTTATTTTCTTATAGCCCCCAAAAAGTAGCTTGATTTTTTTATTAGAATTTAAAGTTTGTTCAGATCCCTACAGGAACCTGCAGGTGCGGTAGTTAAGAGCACAGGCTTTGAAATCCGTTCAGGTCCAGGCTGGATGACTTCGGACAAGTTATGTAGAATTTTTAAAAATTATTTATAAAATTATTATTTGTAAGAATTATTTGTAAAATATCAATACATAGCTTGTAGGGTTGTTATAAGGATTATACATATTATGTATTACACATTATGTATTACACATTTTTTAGTATTACATATTTGTATTACATATTTTATATATTTCTTAGTAGATTATCTGACCCATGTAAACATCCCTTTCAATATTTATTTTGTACAAATAAAAACAATGTTAACAAAAAGCTAAATTATGATTCAAAAGCATACTTAATCAGATAAGAATAAGCTAGGCTCCCTGTAGGTTAAAGCAATCTCTCAGTATTCATTATTTTTATAAGGCAAGGTGGAATATCCATTCACTGCTATGAGCTACAGTAGTAGCTGGAAGAATACAGAGAATTGCTTAGGGGAGGGATAGTGTTGTATTCATCTATAGACCTCTGTGACCAGCAAAATTCATTTGGCTATGAATAATTTTAGAAGGGGAAAAAAGTGTTGTGTTTTTTTTTTTTCCCCAACATCACTGTCCTTCAGACACTGAATATGTGATATCTGGTACAAAAACCACCACATTACAGAAGTGATTGATGCCACATAGCATGTCCGTTTCCAGTTCAGAGGAAGGAAACTTCCTTGTGCCTACAGTTAGAAATACTCAGTGGTGTGACATAAGTGATCAAAAACTAACCAGCCTTTTTAAAATGTTTCTTCTTAACCACGTCCAGATTCCTCCAAAGGACCTCAACCATCTTCAGGTGTGAGTGGCAGCACGCAGCCCCCCGGCGCTGCTGGGCAGCCCCCGGCCTCGGCCATCCCGTCCCCGAGCGCCAGCAAGCCGTGGCGCAGCAAGTCCATGAATGCCAAGCACAGCGCCACCTCCACCATGCTGACCGTGAAGCAGTCGAGCCCAGGCACCTCTCCCACACCATCTGCAGACAGACTGAAGCCCCCTGCCTCGGACGGGGTTAGAGCAGCTCCCTCGGGACAGAAATCCATGCTTGAGAAGTTCAAGCTGGTCAATGCCCGGACTGCTTTACGCCCCCTGCAGCCTCCCAGTTCAGGACCCAGTGATGGTGGGAAGGAGGACGATGCCTTTTCTGAATCTGGTGAAATGGAAGGCTTTAACAGCGGTCTGAATAGCGGCGGCTCAACAAATAGCAGCCCCAAAGTGTCACCGAAATTAGCCCCTCCAAAAGCTGGAAGCAAAAATCTCAGCAATAAAAAGTCTTTGCTACAGCCAAAGGAAAAAGAGGAAAAGAACAGGGACAGAAATAAAGTTTGCACTGAAAAACCAGTCAAGGACGAGAAAGATCAGGTGGCGGAGACGGCTCCAAAAAAGACCTCTAAAATTGCAAGCTTCATCCCAAAGGGCAGCAAGACGACAGCAGCCAAGAAGGAAAGCTTAATCCCCTCTTCCAGTGGGATTCCAAAACCGGGCTCAAAGGTGCCAACAGCAAAGCAAACTGTTTCACCGGGAAGCTCAACAAGCAAAGAGTCTGAAAAATTCAGGACTACCAAGGGAAGCCCTTCCCAGTCCTTCCCTAAGCCCGTAACGACTGAGAAAGCAAGCACGTCCAACTGCCCTCCTCCTCTGGAAGGAAGGGAAGCTAGCCACGCCTCTCTGGCGGGTTCCTGTGCGGGGTCAGCGGCGCAAGGCAGTGGGCAGAGCGTGGGAAATGGTGCTGTCCAGCTCCCTCAGCAGCAGCAACACAGCCACCCAAATACTGCCACCGTGGCTCCATTCATTTATAGGTAAGGCGAGCGCCGTTGGTCCACAGCTGTAAACACTGACAGGTCTGCATACTCAGAGTATACATAATAAGGAAGGTTGCGGAGTCCTATTTCACATAGTCATTTTGGAACAGTGTTTCATTCTGGAGAGAGAGGCCTAGAATTAAAATTTTTAAAAGAAAGCCTCCCATATCCTCCAATCTATTAGTCCTCATCTCCTTCCCCTCCCCCCTCCCCTCCCCCCCCACTCAAGAACCGAGGCCTTTGAAAGTTAACCTACTTGCCGTCAAAGGCAAAATAGAACCCAGATGTCATGACTTTTCCCCGTGTCTATTACTTTTACTACTATTATTTCTATTATTAGTCTTTTAAAATAATTCTCATTTTTATAGAGTTTAGAGATATTTTTGTTTTCACCCATGAGAAAACGTAAACCATAATGGTTAAGGGGGCACGCTCTGGGACCAGGCGAATATAGACTTAATGCCCAGCTCTGCCACTTACCAGCTATATGCCTTTGGACAAAGAATTTTACATCTCTTAGTCTCATTTTCAGCTGTCAAATAGAAATAACAGTATCTACCTTGTAGAGTTGGGAAGAATAACAGGCATAATGCATGTAAGATGCTTATTGTATATTGTGGCACACTGTACATGTTTGTTAACTGTTGTCTATAAGGCGTTGCTTTCCCAACATAAAATTTATATTAATTTCCACAGCTAGGCCTGTTGTTTCCAGGCAAAAATAATAATCTATATAATTATTATATTTAATTTTATTAACTTTTTTGTTATATATTTATATTATTTTTCATTTATTAAAATACATAGCACAGGCTATATTTTAAAATATATATCCTACTAAACAGTTGTAGTGTAAACACATTTTGCCTGTTGTCTTGTGGTAAGTTTTACTCGATTAGGACTATGTCAGTGCTGCTGTGTCTCCATTTTTATCCACTGTCCTTTCAGTGAAGAGGTGGCTAGGGAGGAATAATGCCTGCGACTTTGGCAGGTGTACAGTTCATCAACAGGAAAAACAGGATGTAGGATCTGCTGCAAATAGGAAAAGGTCAAGATTATATAGTTTCAAATTTTATTAAATTTATTAAATATGTGAGTTTTTAAGTAAAGAAAATAATTATAATGATTTGTTTTCCCTCCGTGAAAAACCTAAGTGCTTTAAGTGATTTTTTCTGGGGCTTTATATACTCATCCACACAAATGTATAATTATTGAATTTCAGGTCTACCTCAAATAGCTACCTCATTTAAGGCTGCTATTCTGACTTCAATAGCAAAAATTCATTTAAAACCTTTGTATCTGCATCACATGGTGTTACCGAGCCCAAGCTTGCTCTGCCTGCCACATGACAGGCCAATAAATCGGGAGATGAGTTGTTGGGGCAAGGAATAACGACTTTAATCAGAAAGCCAGCAGACCGAGAAGATGGCACCCTAGTCGCAAAAAAACATTTTCCCTCAGTCCTCATTCTCTGGGCTCTTTTTCTACAGAGAAGGGGGAGGGGGAGGGGCCCAATGCGGTGCCAGCCAATGGCTGAGTGGGACCACAAACCGTCAGTTGCTCATTGACAGTTGCTCACTAACGGTCGCTCGCTTGGGGGAGGGGCCCACTGCGGTGCCAGCCAAGGGCTGAGTGGGACCACTAACAGTTGCTCATTGACAGTTGCTCACTAACGGTCGCTCGCTTGGGGGAGGGGCCCGGTGCGAGGCCGACCAATGGCTGAGGGAGACTGCTCTAGGTCGTGCCTGTCCCACCTGTATTACAATGGGAGTCTGCAGATCCTTTTAGCTCCAGAGACCCTATCTGACAAAGGAGAATTTCAGATCCACGTTTCAAAAATATGAGAAAAAATTATAAACTTTAAAATATGTCATACTCAGCACACTTGTCACTCTCAAATGTATTCTGTAAGAACATCTGTCATTTCAAATCACCATGGATGAATTTCACAGGAAAGTATAAATCTAAGCAAAAAGAATATATCCACCAGTTTAGCAAGCTTCTTTCTATAAGTAGCAGCAAACTTCTTTGGTTGTTTGCAATAACATATCCAGTGGGTACAGATTTAGTGATTTTCATTTGGCAGTAACCTTTGCTATCAGAAAGAGGAAGCAGCACAGTTTAGAGGTTAAAGTGTGAATCAACCATGTGACTGCCAAATTCTCCAGCCTCTTTGAGTTTCTTTTTGCCCTGTTTAAAATGGAGATTATAAAAGTGAGGTAATATATATAGCCAAGTAGCTAGGATTACAGGCTGTAGAGTCCGTTTGCTCTACCGTGGTTCAGAAACTGCACCTTGTATTATTGAGACAATGGCCCCAAGAGCCAGGTTGCCTGGGTTGGAATCGTGATGACACCATTTATTAGTCATGTGACTTTGTGTAATGCATTTAAAGACTTGAGACTCAATTTTTATAATCTGTAAAATGGAGATGATAATAATAGAAGCTTCCTCATAAGGCTGTTTTGAAGATTAAATGAGTTGATATTTATACAGTGTTCAGAACAGTACCTGCCACACAGTAAATGACCTTCCCCAGACTTCAGTTTCTAATTCTGTAAAGTGTGGTAGAAGAATACCTACCTAATTTGGTTGTTTTAAAGATTAAATAAGGCAATCTTGTATAAAGTCTTCAGCACAGAGCCAGATTCAGAATAAATTGCTTATAAATGTCAGTAATTATTTGTTTTATTATCAATAATATAAAGTAGTTGAAAATAAATAAAACCATCTAATAAGAAATGTCACATCATAGTCTACATATGAGGAAAAGGCTGCTTGGAGTCTTTTATAAATTCAGAATAATTTTATAAATGATAATATAAATGCTCTTAAGGTGGAGTAGTCAATATTCAAGTTTCTTAACTGTCAGTGAAAGAGATATCGTAGAGTCTTGTCATTTGGCTTATGTGACCCCTGATGTCCTTTCCACTCTGACTACTCCAACACCATTTAAGAATTTCTCTTGCAAAATCCCTGGCAGACTTTTCTGGAGGTGCTAATCATTTGATACAATAATAGTAATAATTTACTATTTTATAATGGTTTTTGTTGAGTGCTTACTTAGTACAAGTCTGTATTACAAAATTTATGTTCATTTTTTCATTTAAACTGTGTCATCAACCCATGACAAGGGAATGTTACCCCATTTTACAGAGATGAAGAAGCAGCAATTTCAAGGCAGAATAATGATAATCTTTTACAGTCACAGGCCTGGCAGGAGTTTGCCTTTGAATCCATATATGCCTGAGTCTGTAGTGTGCTCTCCTTTGCTTAGCAGTTCTTGCTGTATGTGTAGAAATAAGAGGTATTGTTACTAGGAAAATTCTGGCTGGGAAAATGTCAATAGCAGATTTGCAGATATCGCAATCAGAATTCATTTATATTGGGAAATAATTGCTTTTAAGTAGAATAACTTTAAAATACATATATATGTATGTATATGTATAAACATACATACGTTTGATATTTAAAGAAAATTAAATAACCTCTATATAATGGGAAGATCCATGGGTGATGGTGATATTTTTCCCTGGTTCTCAGCCCACTTCTAGGTCATGCTGGTTATTAATTATTCCTTCTGGAACCTTATTATATGCTTCATAATACTCCTTCTTGCAAATTGAATGTTCAAAGTCCTATAAATATAACGTTGAGTTCTGGAAGTTAATGAATTTCATTTTAGTCCTACTTCCTGCACAGTGCAAGGATATTGTATATTAAGTTTTTATAACTCATTTATCACTACTATGTGATAAAAGTAGTTTTGAATTGGGCATATCTTTATCCATTTAATGAGTGGATATAACTAAAATCAAAGGTGAAAACTTTAAGAAGATTTTAACTCACTATAAGAAGTTCCCAATAAGTAGACCTGTGTGAATGGATTAGCCTGCCTTTTTTAAGTGCTGCGGGTGGCTACCGGAGATTGTTAAGAAGCAATACAGTGACCAGTTGCCATAGTTTCAGTTAAGGGAATTCACCAGATATCTTTTTTCTTTTATGTACTCATCACTCATGCTGCAAATACTATGTAATAAGAATTACAAAGAGTAAAAAAAAATTATCTGCTCTCTGGGAACTCAGTTTTATTGGTGATAATGAAAAGAATTTAATCAAGAACTTAAAACATCACTGTTGTCATGGAAGTGTATGCAACAAATAAGGTAGAAGAGTTTTCCTGAATCTTACATGAGGGTGGAGTCAGTGTATGCATTACAGAAGAGGTAAGAGAAGAGATGAGACTTAAAGGATGAGTTAGAATTTGTCAGGTGGAAGGAGGAATGTTATGGCATCATCCAAATTTGACATTCTACAATTTTACAATCCAAGAATGTTGGAAAAAATAACAGGCAAGTTACGCAGTGCTGTGCAAAATGCTAGTAACTAAAACTGCTAAAGACTAGAGGTTAGAATTCATGATTACTTGAATGGGAGACTAGGAAGAAAATTTGGAATGAATCCATACCTTGTTCTTCTCTTCGCTCACTCCCTCCCAACACATCTTATTTTCAGCTAGTCCTATTGGCTCTTGCTGCAAAACATACCCTCAGTTGGGCATTTCTTTCCATTTCCACCCTGCCTTCCCGTGATCAGGGCACCACCAATTTTCACCTAGTTTCCAACGAGTCTTCCAGCATTCACTTTTGGTCCTTTCTGGTAGCATCCTTCACACAGCAGGGGCTCTAATCTTTTAAAAGTATAAATTGTATGTCATTTAAATTCATGAGACCATCTCCTGGCTTTACATTACACATGAAAAGTAAAACCTAAGCATCTTACCAAGCCCTACAAGTTCCTACATAATCTGGCCCTCTCTCTAGCCCTTAAACTATGCTCACTGTCTCCCTGCCTTCATTCTGTTTCTTAACAGACTAACTTGTCCTGCTTTGGGGACTTTGTCATAGATATTCTCTCTGCATATAAGGACTCTCTTCTGGATCAAAGCAGCCTCCTGGGACTTCCCAGGTGGCGCAGTGGTTGAGAGTCTGTCTGCCGATGCAGGGGACACGGGTTCGTGCCCTGGTCCGGGAAGATCCCACATGCCGCGGAGCGGCTGGGCCCGTGAGCCATGGCCGCTGAGCCTGCGCGTCCGGAGCCTGTGCTCCGCAGCAGAAGAGGCCACAACAGTGAGAGGCCCACGTACCACACACACACACAAAAAAAGCAGCCTCCTTCTTCTCATCAGAACTCTGCTTACATGCTACTTCTTCACACAAGCCGTTTCCAACCATCTAGTCTGAAGGAACACTCACAATGCCTTTTGCCAGAATTATACGCCATTGTCCCCTTGTATTTTATTCATAGAGTTTATCACCATCCACTGGGCTTTTGTTTACTTATTAACAAGTGTGATTTCAGCCACCTCTGACTATAACATAAACTCATTGAAAAGCAAGCATCTTGTCTTTTTTTATTTAGTAGCGTAATTGCCCAGGACAGAGCCTCCCTACAATAGGAACCAAATAAAAATTGTTGAATGAAACACCATCATCATGGGTTCGACTCATCTGCTATAGAAGAATAGAAACACCACCAAAAATGTACAGTGGAATAAGAAAAATTCAGAAGTCTTTTTATTCCTATAAATGGTAGGGTTTAGTTGAAATATAAACGGCTTTAAAATGTTTATAGAACGAAACCATATCTTCTCTTCGGGACCTTCATTCACTTATTCTTTTCCTCTTTCGACTACCTACTAAATACATTTACCGTGTAAGGCATCAGGGATAGAGTGAAGCATCACACATCCCATATGTTATTTCCCTTCCAGGGTCCACAATGTAGTAGGCAGGAGACTGACTGAAACATGACTACAGAATGAAGCAGGAAGTGTAAACCCCCCAAGCAGTGAACCAGATTTGATATACCGAGACTTCAAAACATGGAAAATGACCGCTAGTTGTTGGAATCAGAGAAAGTGGCTTCTTGTGCTTGCAGAGATATGTGAAGTAAAGCTGTGAAGAGATTCCTTAGTCAAGGAGGAAAGAAAGACGTGCCCATTTTCTCTAAACCTCAGTATTTTTAACAGCCCCCAATAAATTTCTAAATAGCTACTAATCAGATTCATAACTTGCTAGTTTGAGGTCTACACGCTCTTTGTTTTTTTCTGACCATTTGTAGTAAATGTCAAGAAATCAGTGCATTGGACATAACGCAAACATCTAAAGGCAAAGGGAGAGAATCAGGGTGAGGACAGTTCACAGAAGAAAAAAGAGGAACCCAACCTTTAGATAAGGCAAAACATTACTAAACAGAGAAGAAAATCATTGTGCTTCTTAAACCCATTAATTAAATATAAGCAGAAACCCTCTGTACACACTTGATTTGTAAAATTAGGTCAAGAAAGTCTGAATTTAGAGGTTTCCTTTTGTTACTCATATGTATATGTATATATATAATTGGTATAATATGATGTGTCTTATATAACAGCATCAGGGGTTCTCAGGAAAGATTGTTGAAACAGTTTTTGTGAGATTTCAGATTTACCTAGAAAGTGACATGGAAAATTGGCCCTTGAATGTATTATATTCTGAAAGGCAAAGAATACAAAACATTAGTTTTGAAAATGCTTACTCACATGGTTTTAAGTTTGGCTTATTTGTTGAACCAGTAGATTCAGTAGGAGGATCTGTGAGTCTATGAATTTTGAAACGTGGAGCATAGAACCATCTTGCAGATAAAGCTTTTGTAAGCCCTGCAGCTATTATTACAGATTATACTGCAATTGTGGTTTTATGTGAACTGGGCATAATTGGTTATCAGCACAAACTAAAGCTTACTGAATGCTTGTCTTGCAAACTTGTCTTTTGCTGGGTTGGATATATATCTGTGCATTGGGTAGCAGTTTAAGCTCCCTCACACAGCAGTATTTTTAAGCTGGAATGCAGAGCCAATGCTGGAAGAGGGTCTGTTGTGTAGAAGACTGCTATGAGTTGGCATTCTCCCCACAGAGAAGCTTGATAAACTGCCCTTTCTGTATTTAGCTTACGAGGTTCAGCGCCAGATTGCCCAACCAAACCACAACTGTTTCTTTTTTTCTGTATTTTATCTTCTCTTGGAAAAGCTGTTAACGTTACAGAAAATTTGCAAGAATCGTACAAAGAACTCCCATATACATTTAACTCAGAGCACCCAGAGACCTTTTTCAAGTTTCACAAATTGTCCCAGAGATAGCACTTTTAGCGATTCAGGATGAACGTTGTACCCAGTCGTCGTGTCATCCTAACATCCCTGGATCTGGAACAGTGCTTTAATCTTTCCTTGACTTCCGTGGCATTGATATGTTGAAGGCAAGCATTTTATAGACTGTTTCTTAATGTGGGTTTGTCTGATATTTTCTCGTGATTGCAGATATATGTATATAAATGTATATATATTTATATATATATAATGTCACAGAAATGATACTGTGCTTTTCCATTGCCTTCCTACCAGGTATCAACATTATTGATATTCCCCTTTCTGGTGGTGTTGAGTTTGATTGCTTGATTGGGATGATGTTTGCCACAGTTGGTCTGCTTTCACCCCTATGTTTTAGCATCCATTGAGGTTTCTTGCCTAAATTAATAGTTTACTCCAATGGATGTCATGTGATTTCTAATTCCATTATTCCTTCTACATTTATGGCTTGCCATTCAACTTTAAGAAAATGATGTCCCTTTCTTATTTTTCTCCTCCTCCCCGCTCCCTCCTTCTCCTTCCCCCCTCCCCCCTCCTCCTTTTCCTTCTCCTGTGCTCTTTCCCTCTCCCCCTCTTTGAATTTTGTGGACTAATGGATTCCTCTTGTCTTCAGTGGATTATATCCATCAATATGACTATTTTGATATTTAGAATTTCCCAGATTTGGCTGCTGGGATGCCCTTCAAGCTGGCTTCTGCCCCGTTATTCTTTGAGAACTTTGTTTCTTTTTGGCTCAAGGTAATCTAGGCTCACCTTGTTCTCTCACTGCCTTGGCTTCAGCTTTTATCTAAGGTGCCCTGGTTTCTTTTGTGAAGAGTAATATTTAGGAACCAGATCTCACTGCTCCTAGCTTTCCTAAATAGTAAAATATATATAGGTACACACACACACACACACACACACACACACTCATACAGACACACACATATTTTTGTAAACCTATTTCCTTTTTTAAAAATTAATTTATTTTTGGCCGCGTTGGGTCATCATTGCTGCGCGCGGGCTTTCTCTAGTTGCGTAGAGTGGGGACTACTCTTCATTGCGGTGCGCGGGCTTCACATTGCGGTGGCTTCTCTTGTTGTGGAGCACGGGCTGTAGGCACACGGGCTTCAGTAGTTGCAGCACGCGGGCTCAGTAGCTGTGGCTCGCGGACTCTAGAGCGCAGACTCAGTAGTTGTGGCGCACGGGCTTAGTTGCTCCGTGGCATGTGGGATCTTCCCGGATCAGTGCTCGATCCCGTCTCGCCTGCATTGGCAGGCGGATTCTTAACCACTGCGCCACCAGGGAAGTCCCTACACACATATTTATCTCAATATCAACGAGCTATCTATTAGAGAGAGAGAGAGAGAGAGAGAGATGGGTATATAACCGTAAATTCACAGTGCCTCCAATTCCAAATCAACACACAGAGTTTATTCTTGCTTTCTCCTTTCCATACTTGCACCTTCCTTTGTCAACTGAGAAACCTGGCTCCCATTATACTCAATATGTTTTCTTATTTGCTCAGCCCCCCAACCCCCAGCATACAAATCTAACAAATCTCTCATCCACACTGGGCTACTCTTCACTCTGACAGATTCCTGGCCTTGGCCCTGGCTGTCACCTGTCTTCCTTCCCACCAAGAAAGAGAGAGCTGGTTTGGGAAAGATATTTGTTTTTCTTTCTTTTAGGTTGGGTTTATAAAGCAGGAACTATAAGACCATTAGTTATTGTTGCTGACTCAAACCAGTTTTGTTTGTGTCCACATTTGTGACTAGTATATCCATATCAAGATGAATTCATATGGCTATATTTTTAATATAAACCAATATGCAACACCCCTATTTATGAAATTGGAAATCTGAAGATTGCTAGTATCTAGGTGTATTGCTGAATTCCTTTAAATGGCATGTATAATAGCTTCCTTTTCTTAGGAGTAAAAATTTAAGGTAGCAAAGAGTAAAATTAAGGTTAGGCCATTGGGTATTGTCACATTCAAATACTGTCTGTTAATAACTTAGTGACTAAGCTATCTGTCAGCTAAGGAGACATCACATACATTAACATGCTCAGTGTCCAGAGACATTTGGAATTAAATGGAATTAAATTGTAGGGTAGTGGTGAATAAAACAATATTTAGAAGCTTCCAGATTTAAGTACAGGTTAAGTATCTCCCAGCTTGTTACACAGGGCAAATTATTACATCTCTAGAAGCCTCAATTAATCCACAGCACCTAAATTACAGGTGTCTTAGTCTGTTCCAGCTGCTCTAACAGGAATACCATAGACTAGGTGGTTGAAGCAACAAACATTTATTTCTCATAATCCTGGAGGCTGGAAAGTCTAAGATCAAAGTGCCAGTAGATTGGGTATCTGGTGAGCTCCTGCTTCCCGGTTCATAGATGACCATCTTTTCACTCTGCCCTCACATGGCAGGAGGGGCAAGGGAGCTCTCCAGGGTCTGTTTTGTAATGGCACTAATCCCATGCATGAGGGCTCTATCCTCATGACCTAATCACCTCCCAAAGGCGCCACCTCCTAGCATCATCACATTGGGGGTTAGGTTTCAACACATGAATTTCGGGAGGAAACAGATATTCAGTCCATAGCAACACAATTGTTGTGAAGTTTGAGTGATATGCCCTAGATAAAACACTAGGCATAGTACTTGGCATATAGTAAGTGCCCATAAACAGGAACTAGCTTTTATGTTAATTATTGGTGAAACCTAGACCTTTAGCTACTAGGACTCGTAGTAACAGACACTAGCACTAGCTTATTAGAACTCTAAATAAATTAAATGGTGTTTTTGCAACGCCCTATCTTACAGTTTCAGTAAGTGCTTATAACATGTTGACCATGTTGTAAATGCACAGTAAGACAGTCTGCACAGAATGATGTCTTCTAAATATTCTGAACCATGTTTTCCTTTTCCCAGTCCATATGAGAGGAATGCAGTATCGGTTTACACGGGCACAGTGAATGATGCCACTGCAACATCTACCTTTCGGTTAGAAAACACTATTGATTCTGAAGTCTTCGTAAATTGTTTTATGAATCAACCCCAAAACCTGTTATTTTACTGGAATGAAGCATGCACAAAAATAGAGGACATGCTTAGAGCCTTCAGAGATTAAACTGAACTTCTTTGATCATTTGTATAAAAGTTAAATCTTTACCAGTTACCTTTGATTGTCCCTCTAGAGACTGGAGTTAAACTCTGATTCCACTTTAACAAATAATGAGGTAGAAATCCTGGAGAAATCGATGTCTTGTAACATATATAGAGCAGGGGATCTGGACCCATTTACATGTGAATACAATCCAAAGATCATTTCTGAGATCTTTTTATAATTATTTGAAGTTTAACTTCACCATGTTCCTTCCCTTGATCAATCTGTTGCCCTATCATTTCTAATGTAGGTAACTCAGATAGGGAACACTGTGAAACATACACCAAAGAACTTGAAAATATGGTATAAATAAGATTTTCTCTTGTGACCTTAACTAAAAAAAGAAGTTAAAGAACAAATCAGCCACAAATGTTCACTGCCACATTAAAAAATAAAGTAAAACAAAGGTTTCTAAGACCAAAGTTTGAATACTTTTTTATCAGAGGGTGGGGACTTAGCCAATGAAATTGAGTACTAGGTTTCATACATTGAGAAAGAAAGCCGTACACTGAGAAATATTTTTTAAGATCTGTATATTTGCAGCAAAGAAAAAAGTCTACTCCCAAAACACATTCTGAATACTCTTTTGCTCCAGAGAGATTTTCCTAGAGGGAGATGCTCTGCATCTTTATAACTAACATGGCTACAAGTATTCTGGTTCCTGTAATTGCTCTGGTCTTGTTCTAGTAAAAATCAGTTGGCATTGGGCTTTAGACAGCCATCCCAGTGAACTACTTTATGTGACTCAGCATCTGAGAAACCAGTCTGTGAATTCTGAGCCTCTATGACTGTAGGCCAACCCTGGCTCCCAGCCAGTTCACCCAGGCACCATGCCTCTCTGAGGCTTCTTGGCAAGCAGCCAGTAAGCTTTCCCCGGGGTGTCCTATCTTACTACATACTCTCCATTTAAATGGCTTCAGCAAGTAACAATCCTTAGAAAACTTCAGAGGAATTTTTTCCCCTCGTTCATGGACATTAGGCTAAGGAATAAGCCAGGGAGGTACAGTGGCTCACAAGAAAAGAGCCCAAGTGGAAGAATAGATGATAATGAACTTTAGAAGTGAGTGGGGAGGGGCAATAGACAGGGGATATAGGAGACCCTGGGGGCCAGAGAAGAAAAGAAACAGCCCAGAGAGCCGGATATATTCCCCACATTATAACGTTGACCAGAATCCCACATGCCTCAGGAGAATGCCTTTCCAGGCTTTTAGTAATAATAACACTTGAGCTCACAATTATTTTGCGAGGAACATGTTTTTCTTTGCCTTTTACACATAAGCAAATTGAGGTTCAGAGAGGCTAAGTCACTTAGCAAGGTCACATGAGTTAATAACTGTTTAGCGAGAGAGCTAAGTTTTACAACCAAATGCAGAGCATGCACCATTATACCATGCTTCCTTCTGTATGCTTTACCCAACAATGACACTATTTTATGATCACTACTGATAAGATTTATTCATTCAGTTATCAAATATTTGCAGAGTGCAGCGTATCTGCTAGACATGTGGCTAGGCCTTGGGGTGCAATGATGAGCTTAAACATCGAGAATAGACTCTAGTTTGGAAGATGAACATTTATCAAATAATTACACAAATGTCATGTTACGAGAGTATGAAGTGCTCAAGATAGGTACAGGGAGAAATAAGTATTTGTAACTTGGGACTTCACCTGAAAATTTGGAATGGTTCTTTAAGAAAGAGTCACTTGAGCTGAGACTTGAAGGGAGAAATTTAATTGGATGTCGTGGGAAGGAAAATATTCAAGTAGAAAGGACCTGTTGAGGCCAGGAGCTATAGGATGTGGGTAGAAGATTCTTGTGACCACAAGGGAGAGAGATAAGGGGAGTCCAGTGCAAGATGACACTGGAGAGGCAGACAGAGATCAGACCATGCAAAGCCTCTTAGGCTCCCTAAAGGTTTCACCCAGGGGCACTATGAACAAGGACCAGGTTTGTTGAGAAAATATCACAAGTTCAGTTCTGTACAAGATGGGTTTGAGTTATCTCTGTGATAATCAAGAGGTAATGTCTATTAGACAGTTATGATTCACATCTGGAATTCAGAGAAAAGTTCTGGGTTAGAGTTTGAATTTGGACTTCATGTGTGGATAGGCAATCACTAATACGATGGGTATGTTTGAGATCGTCTGGAGAGACTGTACAATGCAAACTGGAGGAAGCTTAGGATATTGCTTTGAGGAACCCCCAACTTTTTGCCCTTCGTTTTTACTACCGACAACCATGACATTTAATGATTGGGTAAAAGAGAACAAAGAGAAAAAAAGTAGCATCCAGAGAGAATGGGGAACAAACTGGAAAATTTTTATTGTAGAAGCCAAGGAAGGAGAGTTTCATGAAGGGAGGAATGGTCTGCTATTCTAAATGCTACCAAGATATCAAGGAAGGTGAAGACTAAAAACGCCTGTTGATGTTCACAACATTGAAATTTTTACTGGCCTTAATGGTATATCCTGTCATTCGAACAGCATGTCCTCTTCTGAATTTTGCTGTGCTCCTTATATTTAGTTTTAAGTTACAGTAAGCTAGGAATGTCTGCCAGAAACCGCTGGAGGTCAACGCACAGCTTTGTATGAATTCTTGCATGGCTCTATCTTTCTTTTAATATGTCAATTCCTATATACATACATACATACAGCATATAGTTTTCCATGGTTTATTAAAATCCTAATGAGCGTTCAGAGTTTTTAGATCCATCAGATAAATAGAAAATATTTCTGGCATCAATGATTACACTTTATTTTCTCTCAAACAAAACCAGGATTTAGAATAAAAGTAACATAGTAAGCGAAAATTGATTTAAAGATTAACTGAATTTTTCTTTCACGTATAAATATTCTCTTTAGATTTTTTTAAAGTAAGAAATATTTAGTGATCACTTGCCATGGTCCAAACTCAGTACTAGGAATGGGACTCCAAGCAAATGAGATAACTATAAAGAACAAAGTCCAGTGTACAATGCTGTATTGTCTTGTCTCCTTCTTTCTCTTGTGGTTCACGCTGTGGACTTTCTAAAGATGTGGTGTTTTTGACCAAATATATGTAGATTTTGAAGCTGCATAAGGAAAGATAGTGCCTCTTAAAACGTTTGCCTGTGCATAAAAGGAAGAAGCAATGCATGAAGATTGGAATATCAAAACGTATGCAGTCCCTCTGTGGAGTGCTTTTTATTTGATTAGACCTACTCTTTACATGTTAATCACACACACAAATATATACGCATGAACACATATACACAACTATAAAACGTATTATAAAAGGGGGTTGTCAGAATGAGAATTTGTTTTTGATTGACTTTAATTTTTCTGAAATCAAGACATCGTAGTGACATTTATAGCCCATAGCAAAGTCAATATTTATTTTACTTATACTTTGTATTTTAGGATATATTTTATAGAATGTGCATGGAAAAAATAATTTTAGGGGTGTTTTCAGTGCTTTAATTATTCTCAGAAGAACACAGTTTAGCCAGACTTCCTCTAAGACAGCAAAAAAAAAGGAATCTTTTCTAGTCTTTTGCCCAGAAAAAGTGCAGTCAATTATTGGTAATTACAAGCTTTCAAACTTAGAAAAGTCTAAGAAATCTGATTTAATACCTCACTACAACTTGGGTTGTATATGAAAAGTAAGGAGATTCTCCTGTAGATAGACAGCTTTGGAATGTCCCAGACATAAAGAAATGCTCACTTACCTTCACAGAAAACTTTTAATACATTGATTTCTTCTTGTACTAGACAACTTTGATGAGTCGCTGGTGACAGCAATTGGTGTTTCTGTCTTCTTCGTTAATTTCAGAGCACATTCAGAAAATGAAGGTACCTCTTTACCATCTGCCGATTCCTGTACCAGTCCTACTAAGATGGATTTATCATACAGTAAGACAGCTAAGCAGTGCCTAGAGGAGATATCCGGTAAGTGACCTGATTGGTGGGTAGGTCAAACTCAGAATTTTTATGATCTCTCCATAAGTCTTTTTATTAAATCATATTTATGCTATACTGTTTTCCCTTAGGCATAAATGGACTGTGTACATTTCATGCTTCAGAGATGCTTAGGTATTTGACTATTCTGCTTAGAATGGTCTCTTTGTTGCTCTGTAATGAATTCTGTAAAGAATGGTAGTGCTCTCAGAGGCTGAGATTTTAAGTCATGGTTGCCCTCAGTCTAGTTGAATACTATCAGAGAAGACCTGGAGAATCTTCTATTGTTAATAAGGCAGTTCTTGAATATATCTAGAGATTTAAAAAAATATTAATGATCAGATGGCAATGTAAAACTTCCAGGGCCTCCAACCCTGCTCTGTCTACAATTCTGTGTTATTTTGAACATTTCTACATAGTGGCTCCAAATGTGTGTTCTGGGAAAAATCTAATTATGGAAATATTTCATTATATATAAATAATGTAAGAAAAATGACATATACATACTCCAGACCCAATTTGTCTCAGCTTTAGTCCACTATTTTTCCTAGGATCCGGATAAGCCTAGGCACATATGGAAGCCCTCTGGTATAATTTTATTACATATAGGTCCATATGGACCTATATAATATATAATATAGGAACTAAGTAGGCTCTTAACGTGATATACTGCTTCTAAGGGGAAAGACAGTTTAAGAACATTTTATGTGTTTCCAAGTATAAGAATGCATGGCAGTAGAGGTATGTCTTTTGGTCCAATAAATCTCTGACTCAGCCCTTGTATATTCCTAAGGAAAAAACTAAAAGAACTATTTAAATTTTAAAAATTACTGTAGTACTCCTAGAACTCAAAGTATTGCTCTGAAGCTCATGAGCGTAGCCATATCACAAATTTGGAGGTTAAGAAACTTCCTCACTTAAGCAGACTTGAAACACTTTGGCGAGCATTAGCAGTTACTGCAGTATCCATCAATGGATATTGACAACAGTGACAGCACAACATCCCAAGGGTTCCTTTTGGAATTAACATCAGTGGTATCATAGGCTTCAGAGTTTTCATGTGGAGATTACAGTGGGCCAGTTCAGGGTAAGGGCAGAAATGGTAACGCAAGGCATAGCTATAGGGATACTTGTAGATTTTTCAAGCACTTGGAGAAAGTGTTGGTTTTCCCTAGCTCCAGATAGCCCCTTGGTGAATGATGATATGTAACTGTATTGTGACTAGATATTATTTAAACATAGTGTTCAAACACATTTCTTTACTCATGCATGTCTTCAATTAGTATCAATATGCCTACAAAATACTAGAGCTCAAATCTGTAGGAGAAAATGCATTTAAGTACACTTTGAATTCTAATTATGTGATTTTCACAAAGAAACCTTGTTTTTCTGAAATTAGTATATCGCTTAGTATCTCTGCTTGAATCAGTAACCCATGTTTGATCTTTTTTCCTCCAGTTTCTTATTCTTTTGACCATTTAATCATTTTTTACACATCCAGTTAATATTTCCATTTATGTAAGTCACATCATTATGTTATACACCTTAAACTAATACACTGCTACATGCCAATTATATCTCAGTAAAACTGGAAAAAAACATTCTTAATTTCCATTTAATGTTCTGATTTTTAATAGAATATTTGAAAGTGAAAAATAAACTAGACTTTAACATAATACAATAGTCTGATGGATTTATTAGAAGGTATATTAATTTATGTCAATAAGTATTGATATAGAATCATAGATTTGAATCTATGATTTAGATAGGAATAAAAGAAAGAAAACAGCACATAAGTGCTGAAATGAGGCTTATCTGATTATGTCATTCCTACGATCATTTGTTTAAAATGAGTCTATAGTGGAGTACCGAAAATTTCTCTCAATGCAAACTTGAGATTTCATGAAAGAAAGATATTTATGATTAGAAAGCTATAAATTGAGTACCATAATTGGAGAAATGTAGATGAGAGTATACTGGTGGACCAGTGATGAGAGGATGACAGTCATAGGGAAGTAGGCCAGTGACAAGAGCAGAGCTGGCATACCCTGGCCTTTCTTCTAATGATCTTGCCTTCTAATCCCTCCTTGAGCTACTTATTCTCCTGTTCGTACCCTACATCTGGGCACCGTCGGAATCTGCAGCTTCTCTATAATCTCACTTCCATGCACCCCACTCTTGCTGATGACATCCTCCTATCCTTTCAATGCCCTTCCTTTCGTTCTCTGACTCTGACACTGGTTCTACTAAGATTTCCAATTTATTGATCCCACCACCATTTACTTACCCTCAGCAAACCCTACATATCCTTTCTTCCTTCCTTAATCAGATGACTTCCTATAGTGACTGAATGTGATTTTACTTTTACATATACCCTTTACTCCCTTACACCTCTTTCACTTCATTGTTCTCACTGGATGAAACCACAGACCTAGTAACATTCAGGTCTCCACCTAGTCCATACCAGCAATGAATGAACCTGGAGAAAAACACATCACGTGTTGATGTGATTCGCTTTACATTCATGGCCACCAACTTCAAGTGAGTAGTTAATGCTGCCCGACAATCATTCTGTATTTCTCTGGCGCATTTACTCATTTTTTGTCATCTAAGAACTTGAGAGATTGTTCTTAGATGACAATTTTATACCTTATCTCTTCTTTACAAAGCTACAGTGCCACTTCTCCCATCCTTTCTCTTAACTGATGACCTTGATGTCACTAAAAAAAATTTAAGCAGAGAGAAAAGAATTTCACAAACCCCTGCCACCATATCTACCCATGTACGGCATTTTATACCTATTTACTTCACTTTTCCTTGGATTACTTTCTTTTCTACCTTATCTCCCTCTATACCAAACCACTCTCTTTAGCCCCACAGGATGCTGCCATCTCTGCAATCTTAATTTAAAATAAAACAAAACAACTTTCCTTGACCCCTTCCACAGCTTTCTTTCTCTATCTAATTTCTCTTGTTGCTACTATATTCTGGCTGCTAGGGAAACCACAAACCACATGCACACTTGAATTTAATGCCACATCTTAGACTAGCCCTTAGAATATTTCTTCAAAGACAGCATGAGATATGAGCAGGTAAGTGTTCTAGGAAGTAGAAAAAAATTAATCCTGGCCTCTGCACTGCCATTATTTTGTTGTTTGCATTGTTCCTTAGTTCCCTTTTTTGTGAGGTGACTGTAGTGATGCTTAATAAACTCAGGATTATTGTGAGATACGGTTTCATTCTTCCATCCATCTTTTCAGTAATCATTGCCAGGTACGTTATAAATGCCAAGCATGCCAAGGATTGGGAAAACAAACATGACTAAGACATGAGTTCTCCTATGGAGGAATAAGAGACAAATAAACTTTAACACCACAAGTAATTGAATTACTAGATTTATGGAAACAACTAACTTAACTGTAAAGATTTATACAGGGCCTAAAAGAAGATCACACGTGTGTATAGTAGAATTCTAATGGGTAAAGAAATCAGAAATAATATTTCAGGAAGAAACAACTTCAATGGAAGTAATTTGAAAAAAAGTTTTACTTGTTATTTTTGTCTGTTTCTTATTGTAAAAATGGGTACTTTTGGGATTTTGGTAGCTCAATGATTTTCAATGCCAGTTTCAATGCCAGTGCTACCGTTGAAGCCTTATTGCTAAAGGTTGCTGTGGGGACCTCAGTGGGGAGTAAATCTGTCCTGTTCCCCAAGTGAAGTAGCCTAAATAATAGAGAACTCTGATGGAGTTAGTCTTGGCTGGATAAGATCCAGGTTTTGTGAATTTTTGAAGCCTATACAATTTGGAGGAGCCTGGAAATAATTTTAAAAATACAAGGTTACATTGGCTCAACCAAGTTAGAAGCTCTGTATATTAAACACCACTGGCTTCACAATAGACGTACCTTGATGTCCTGGTATAGTTTTGCCTGACCAGCATCCATTGCTGCGTCTGCTCATAACAGCCCCTTGATTTTCTTTTGGGGAACCATAGCCCCATCAATCTCTGTTCACGTAGTTCAAATGAAATTGACCCAAGCAGATCCAATCAGAACAACCCATCCCGTTGACTGCAGTGACTCTTTCAGGAGTGGACAACTGACCCAATTCAGTTCAATCAGAACCAATGAGAATCAGTCTCAGAACTTTTCCTGGCTGTTAGGAAAGAGACGCTCCGTTTTTCCACTAGACCTGAAGCTAATCAGAAGAAAGCTTGGAGCTGCTGGCAGTTACCTTCACCCTCGAGTGAAACAAACGTAGAGAAAACAGAACGTAAAGCAGGAGAATATTAGCTCAAGGTCCTTGTAGAAAATGTCTGAGCCCCTGAACAAGCCACGTCAGAGACTCTGTCTCCCTCCTTCCCTGCACTTTTCTGTTGTGTTACCCAGGGAAATCCCTTTTTGTACTTAAACAAATGTGAAAAGCATCCCTATTGCATGACCTGGGAGATGCATGACATGTAAAGATCTATGATACTGTTAAGGAGAAAATTTGAATAGTTCACATTGAAAAGCAGATTTGTTAGGAGGCTTAGCTCTTTACATTTCCTCTATGCAGTAACTCATTTGAATTTATAAGAACAGTGTCTTCACGATTAAATGGTAGCAGAAGTTAAAAACGTAGTTAAATTGTGGTGTGAAGATAGGTATCAGAAATGAGTTACACAATAAAATGGCATATGCTAGAGAAAACTCAAGACTTTTACAATTTGGAGACCTTTTTTCCCTCCAAAGTCTTTATGTATCTCTCTCAAGTTTCCCATTATTTGTCATGTTCTTAGGAAGGAAACTGTGATATTTACCCAATCTGATGATGGTGGTTCTATTAATTATTACAGTCAGGTGATATGCATTATATAATTTGCGACAAAGACCGAGTGAGCTTCTTCCTTCCAGCCTATCCTTAAGATTCATGCCATGACCTCAATATTACAAGTCCAGCTGAACTGATGGTTTAGATTTTACTGCTTTGGCTTGGGTTTTATTCTCTCATTCATTGACAAAAAGAATCTGGCTTCAGAGACCATCCTTTTCATCAAGTGCCAAGAGATCCTGCCAAATGCAAAGTGAGCTTTGTTTTTCATTCCACTGGAATCATTCAGAAAGTTTTTAGATTTTTTTTAATACATAGGTTCACACATGCCCCTTGTTTTGCATAAGACCGTCTACCAACATGTATAACATTTATTTAATCCACTTTTTAACCTTTATCTAGAATTTATATTCCACTGAAAAATGGTGATAGATGCCAGACTGAATCAGAATCAGTGAAGCCAATATGTCATTTGTAAAAAGGTAATTAAATAATTGGATGAATTCAGGAAATCATTTTAGAAGTAAGAATTTAAATTGAACAGAGAGATAAACTAATGGTTACATGTGTTTTTTTCTGACTTCCCAGACTTTGTATTGAATAATGGGAAGTATTTGGTATTTAAGACCTGTGTAAATGATCACTTATTTTGCCTTTTTCTTGGGTGTTTATAAAGATTAAGATGATCAAGCTCAGGTCATTTTAAATCAGTTTAGATCTTTTACTTAAATAGCTACTTTGTAATTATGTTTACTAAAGAGCTCAAAAGCATTCCTTTTCAGAACATTATAGTAGCTCTACTTTATGTGAGGTCTTGGCTAAATTAGAGCGATTCACATTTTCAGTGTTGATTGGGTGTATTTGTCTCATACACTGAGGCTTCCTCCTCCACCTTGTGTAACATACATTTCTGAGCATGCTCTCTGGAGCCCGCGAGCCACAACTGCTGAAGCCCGCGCGCCTAGAGCCTGCGCTCCGCAGCAAGAGAAGCCACTGCAATGAGAAGCCCGCGCACCGCAATGAAGAGTAGCCCCCGTTCGCCGCAACTAGATAAAGCATGTGCGCAGCAACAAAGACCCAACACGGCCAAAAATAAATAAATAAATCTATTAAAAATAAATAAATAAACGATTGAATACAAGTAAGTATAAATACACCCATGTATGAATGTACACCCAAAGCAAGCAGAGATAACTGCCTCTAGAGAAGCAATAATTGGGTTCCCTGCTGTTGTTCAAGGTAAACTTAAGGACCCATGTAGTTGTTCCCAGGGGAAAAGCTACTATAACTACAAGTTGACAATATCTCTAAACAAAGAAACAAGCAAAAATGCCCTTTTGGTGCTTTTCTCTGTTCAGGTTATATCTTCAAAATAGCCAGCCTCTCGCTGCTGTCTCCACTGGACTTAGTCCCTTCCTAAATTCACCCCTACAGCTGTGTTATACCTTTTACCCCACTGAATCGGAATGGACCATGTGATTTCATTTGACCAATGACATGTGAGTGGAAAAATGACATGGGCCATTCTTGAGCCGAAGCTTAGGTTTCTTATCTCTTTTTCCCCTCTATCATGATATCAACCTATCCTAGACTGAAGTTTGCTCTTTCAATATGGGTCTTTGTATAAAGGGTACCTGGATCAGAGCCGCAGCCAACATAGAGTGGACATTAATGTGAGCCAAGTGCATCTTTGTTTCTGTAAGCTGCTGAAATTTCTAAATCATTTGTAAATACAATATAATGTAGTCCAAGCCAGAATTTCTCAACCTTGGAACTATCAACATATAGTCTGCATAATTCTTTGTTTGGGGAGTGGGGTTCCTGTCATTATAGGGTGTATAGCAGTATCATTGGCTTCTACCTCTCAGATGTCAGAAGCACCGCACCCACCTTTGTGACAATCAAAACTATCTTCTGATACTAATGAATGTCCCCTCGGGAGGACCCAGTTGAAAACCACTAGTCTCTAGTCTCACTGTAGAAGTTCTCAAAGTGGGGTTCGTTCGAGAGCTAGCAGTATCTATATCACCTGGGAATGTGTTAGAGATGCAGAGTCTCAAGCCCCTTTCAGACTAACTGAATGAGTAGAGATGGGGCTGGGGCCCAGCAGGCTATGTTGTATTAAACCCTCGGAGAGGTTCTGAACATTCAAGTTTGAGAACCACTGGTCTAAGCTGACTGGTACACAAGTATCCTTGTATAAGGAGAGGGCATCTTTATTGCTTTCACTTATAATGCTCAAGTTTAACTTTTGATGCCTAAAGCGTAAGAATTCCATTTTTTGTGAATCTGTAAGCCTTTAGAGGATGCTGCATGTGTCCTTTAGTGTAATACATATCAAACACATTAAAGTTTCATAACCTTAACAAATTTACTCTAGTCTTATAATCTGCTGATTTACTGGATCACAATAACTCCAAATGAAGAAAAAATCCAAAGTGAGGTAGCATCTTGATCTTTTGAAAAACACTTTATAAAATGATGTTTTTAGAAGGATAATTGTCAGTTTCTATGATTCAGCCTTTGTACCCTCATTTTATTTAAGCACATTTTATATAAACATAGATTATTTTTGAAGAATGAAGAATTGAGAATCAGTATTCATAATTCACAGGTTTGTTTAATTGCAAAAATTTTTATCACAAATGATTGCCCTTCTTTCCATCTAATACCCTTTTACATATACCCTTGAGCTTGAGCATAAGGAATAATTAACTTTGCAAAGTAAGTTGTTATCATATGTAAAGGTATAGGCAGTGTACATTATAATGCTAATTTACATAGTTAAAAGACTGAGCATTCCCCCTAGCTGAAGTTAGCAACAGGAGGTGAAAAATCAGAATTAATTTGATGATATTAGCTCAGAAAATGCTACGGAATTATATCAATTTGAATGACACGAATATTTTAATCTATTTCTCCTTGCTGCCCCCTTTTAGTGAGGAATGTTTATGGGCAGAAAAATCTGAAAAGCTTTTCCTTGATGCTCTTCTCATTAGCTCTCAGTGCTACATGGTCTCTACTATACCTGATAAGTGTTTTAAAAGTTTTCCTAAAATCAGAATTTCAGGATGGTAATTATAACCAGTACAAGATAAATATAAGAAATTTACCCTTTAGGTTTTCTGCTTTTTATCAAAATATTAAAGAGCTGATTATACAGTAATAGGTTTATGGAATAGACTAAGAAAAATGCTCTATGTCAGAAAACATAATATACGTTTTATGGGTTTTGTCACATCATTATCTTCAATATACTTGGCCATCAACTTTCAATTATACGCTTTGAGTGAAAATATTCATTCTCAAAAAGAAAAAAGAAAAAAAACCGTTTGAGGGTTTTTTTTGCGCTATTTTTGTATCGGAATAAATCTTGATTTTTATTGTCAGATTAGGATTGTACTAAATATCTTCAGAATAAAAAGCCCTTGGATTTGTTCTTTAAAAGAGGAGGTGAAGCCTTTCCCTTTAAAGCATTATCTGTCTGCCGGCGGAGAGTGTCACGCTCCGTTTTTTAGGTCCTTTACACTCTTGAATTTGATTTGTGCTTTTACAGCACAAATCCCAACATTCAGAAGACAGATCTGCCTGCTTCAGCTGCCTGCAGCTATAGAGAATTAGTCTGTCGTTCTCTGTCGTGGAGTGTGTGTTATGTATGTGAGTGAGTGTGTATGTAGTGTGTGTGTGTTTCTCTCCGTATCTGAGGCGGGGTAGCCGAGAGTGATTTAAACATGCATAGGGTTAATCGTGTAGCATCTCATTCAGGCTTGGCTTTGAAACCTGTGGCATGCTAGGCTGGACAGCCGCTTCTGTGCCTCTGTTTTAATTTAGCAGGGTGTTTGCTGCCATGGCAGCCAGCAGCATCCACTGCAGCAAGGAAGAGCCATAGATCTGAGAATGCAGGTGGAATACTAAAACATGAGAGGCGCGTGCAGGGCTGGCTTCAGTGCTTAAGCTGCTCTTACGGGGCTCTGATGTGGAGGCTCTGCATGCTGCACCTTGTCAGTTCCTCTGGAGTAAAGGGCTGCAGACCCAGATAGATCAGTGAAGGGCTGGTGAGAGGCAGGGGAAAAAAGCAAAGCCAGAGACATCGCTGGTGCTTCACTACCTCGCGTTTGGGAATACAGAAGCGATAGAGGGAAATGTGGACCCATCGCCCTGCTGAGACATGTGATTGGATAAAGACTGGAAAACGTAGTTGGCTTCCTGTGCTACTTTTCAGGTGGAGCAGTGTCTTTGATGAACTCTTTTCTGCTTCCGATATATACAAGCAAAATGTTTGTAAGTACTGCTGATGAGGGGCATGACATGGCAAGCTGAATTGTGGGCAACTCATTGATTGTACTATAGCTCTAGAATCTAACGTGAATGTTTGAGCCTTGCCTGAGCTTTTATTGAAGTGCAAGTGTTAATTAAAACCAAAAGGGCCAGTTGGCATCTCAGTGCAGAAAGACAATATGAAATCCAATTGAAAAAGAAGAAGCCAGTAAGGAGAGCCATGCAGCGGCCAGCTGAACTCTCTGTGTTTCAGAGCAAAGTAAGGCCAAAGGGAGCTTGCCTTCAGAAGCAAAAGTCTCTGACCAATCTGTCCCTCACCAGTGAGGGGGAGAGGCGACCCACTGTGCGCATTTCCAACTGGTTTGGAAATGCCGCCAAGGCCAGCCAGAGAGAATCCAGCTATGCAGAGAGGCGCTCTCTGTCCAGATTCTTGTCAAGGTCCATGCAGTCCGTGTACCACACCAGGGGCCCAGGGGCCTGGAACCTGCTGCCCACCAGCCATGCAGGCAGTGAGAGCTTAGAAGAGTGGTCTTCCGGAAAAGGCTTGGAAGGCGAGAGTGATGAAGACAGCCGGTCCGAGGATGAAAATGTGTCCTCCAGGCCTGGCAGCATCGGCAGGAGCTGGGCCGAAGAGGAGGGAGAAAGCTGCCTGCGGGAAGGCACAGCTCATCTGGACGAGGATGTGATCCTAACAATGCTGGGCGACCTGGAACAGGCCCTTTACACTGACTTGTTAGGTAAGTCGGGTCTGCTCCTAATAGGAGGATGGAATTTTCAGAAGCTGCCTCTTTGCATAAGCCAAATAGCTTCTGTTCTTCTGACTGATGTTTTCGAAACCGTAGTTACTCAAAACAATTTTAAATTCCTTGTTTCTTGAAATGATTGTCTTCAGAAAACTGAACTGTGAGAACTAGTTGTAAAGTGTGTATGGAGAAAGTAAATAGCAACCACCTGCCCTGGGCATTATTGGCCTAGAGTCTAGTACACTCTAGACATCCATAAATAAGTGTTAACATTTTAAAACTCCAAATTTGTTTTTTACTTAGTCATTAACGGGGCCTATTTATTCAACTTCCCTCAAGGTGACCTCACCACAGATTTGGAATGAAGAATGAAGGACCTCGTGGGTAAATTTTTTGTATAGTCAGGTTTCTTCTGCTGCCTCAGTGGTGTCTGAATAGATGGCCTTGTTTGTACCTCGGTGACAAGTACCATACATTCTAGTTATACTTGAAATGCAGAGGCCTCTTCTGACAGCTTTACTCACTTACTTTTTTTTGAAGTGTTGGGCAAAAAATACTTCTGAGTGTGTACATTATAACTATTTGAATTACTATGTAGATGCATGTGAACTGTTCTGATACTTTACAAAGTAGGCCTGTTTGATGACATGATTCTTAGGAGTAACTTCTGATAATAATCTTTAATTAATTAGATATTACAATGTCTGAAGTAATTCTTCAGTTTTGCCACCTGCCTGAATAGCTGAACTGTATACGTTTTAATTGTTATATCTAAGTTAAGCGCTCTACTGTAGCATATTTATATCATATGGTGCCTTCTTCAAAAAGTCATAAGCATTAAACCATTGACCACATCCTCTTTTATGTCAGTGTGTATTTCCACAAAGGACTTCATATAGGACTCTTTAAATTTGAAAGAATTAAACCAGACCAGTGATCCCTTTGTTTCTGATTCATACAACTGAAGCCAAATATAGGTTTGTTTTTAGTCTCTATGTAGACCCTCCTGTTACAAGAGGTTTTATGAGATTTTCTGGAATCTTAGTGAACCAGCTTTAGAAGAAGAAAGCTTAGAGAGACAGCAGAGGTGAATATCGCTCAATTTTTCTTGTTAGTTTAGCTTTAAAAGAGTAATGTTTCCACAGTTGCGGGAATAGTGATTTCTGAATCTGAATACACCAGGTGCTCAGACACTGAAGATTTACTTCTTCACCATTGTATGCTTTCCGTAATGAACTGCTTCTCATAAAAAAAAAAACAAAAAAAAACTCTGCATGCAGTACAAAGGCAAGAGGGGGAGTCTTAATCCTTAAGAATCTTTTTTCGTTTCTTGATCCTCTGAAACGGTAGAATCAAATAATATTTGTCCTTTGCCTTGAAAATGGTAGCATTTATCTTGTTCTAAGTACCTCTTATGTAAGTATTTTCAAAGATATGACCAGAGTAAAGTCCCCTGAAAGCATGTGTTGGTTGTTCTGTTAAATTATAGCATGCTGTGGCTGGGTGTGTATATGACATATGCCTTTTTGTACATAAATAACTTGGAGCATTGCTGTCAGAGGGTCATCTCTCAATAGGTGTCTGTGTATTCCATGGTTTTTAAACTGAGCATCTGCTAATTTATTTATGGGATTATTCTCCTTAAGGCTTTTTTCTCCCCCAGCATATGCCAGTATTCAAAGATGCAAATGAGAAAGTAAGAGGAAGAGTTTATTCAAATAGCTCTGATATGAATAATCATATCAGGATAATGAAGCATTGCAATGCAATTCCCTAAATAATGATGCATGTTAAGTTGGTAAATATATCCAAGCCCACAGCACAGAAGAATTGCAGGATTTCTGCTACGTGCTTGACTAGGTTCTGCTTCTGACTCAAAATGGCTTCTTCCAAGTTAGTTTTTAGGCAGAGTTCCCTGAGTTCAACTCTTTATTCTTGGATACCCTAATAAATCAGACAGACTAGGGTCTGTGCTATAACTATATAGGAGAATATTTAAAAGGTAGCGGTAAAGCTGTTAGCCATATTTTGCTATTTTTCCCCCAAAGTGTCTGGTTTAACCTGATGAGTTGAAAAATTTTCTATCCAACTCACCTTTGGGGTCATCCACAAAACTAGGGTGATTTCTCCAAATAAATCAGGCAGCTGTACTCTAAAAAATAACATTTGTAATATAGCTGGTGTAGAGGACATAATTCTCTGTGAATCAGGTTCATTCATATGTAATTTGATTTCCTCCTAAAAGATGACAAAGGCTGGCAGTGTTAATTACAGTGTGTGTAATTAAAGCTTGAAAAGTAAGGGCAGGACTGCACAGATTAAATGGTCTGTCTGCCATTAAGTAAAAACGCAAAAGCACCGAACTGAGCCTGTTACTCTGTCCTAATAGAAGAGATGTTACAAGCAAAGAGAAAGTAGTTTGCACTAATGTGAAAAACTCAAAGCAAATTGCAGAATAGGCCGTTCTGGAAAATGTGTGTAAGCCCTTACAATTTTGTCTGACAGGAGGCTTCTTCCAGGAATAATAGCTGGCTTTGAGATTATAAAAGTGAAAGGGGATACATTTTTGTGACTAAATTTCTCATGTGCATTTTTCTGCTAACTTTTATTTGTTACTAAATATTTAATGGTATTTGCGCTTTTACATTTGGCCTTTTCACAGTTGTGATTCCCTCCCTGCCCCCATTTCTCTATTTATTTATGGGATTTGGATACAAATTTACAGGATATTTCAGGCTTGTGCAGTCCTTAGGGGGGGGTTTAAGTGCATTTAACTTTATCTTGCCTTTCGTGGGTCATTGAGAACATTTGCTGCAAGAAATTTTGATTTGGTTATTATCTTTCCTGACATGAATGAGGCAGTAATTATGTTTTGCTCAGTAAGTGTTGGGAGGAAAAGGTCCATTTGTCTGATTGTCATGAGTGGTGCAGTGTCATGAGTAGATGTCATGAGGAGAAAAAACAATGGAGAGAGAGAGAGTGATGGTTCTGAAACATGAGGGAAGCTGTATAAACAAACAGTGGATTCAATTGGAAGAATCCAAGGATCTAAGATGCCTGTTGGATTGGAAGAAGGAAATTTAAAAGGAGATAAAGAAGGTGTTAAAAAATACTGAGTGAAATGGAATGTCGGAAAATACACTGTTCTTAAAGTTTATGTAAAAAAGATATTGAAAGTAATTCAAATATCAGTGTTACTAATATTATGCAATTGGCAAGTAGTTGAGATGCAGCTTGATTACAAAGTCAAAGTTCTCCCCAAAGGAAGGGGCTAGGAGATAGGAGGTAGGGAACTTGTAATGGTGTATTTTTGGAACTTGTGTAAGGGCAATGACTTGCCTTCCTTACTCCCTCCAATAAAAGTCATCTCAGCACTTTCTCCTTTAAGACTTTTCTCTTACCATCACTTAGAATCTTAGGCTTCTCTACTGTGTGAAATCTTAGATAAACTACTGTATATTAGCTTTAATGTGTCTCTAGTTTGGTCTCATCCTTCACTGTTAACGTTTGCCATTTTAAGTAAAATCTCTTCTTCACCTCTGCCTTTCCTTTGACTGTAATGATATTTTTTTCTGCCCTTCAAGATTTTCCTTACAAAGCCTTCTTTTTCTTTCAGCATACTGCCAGATTGTTTGGAAATAAGAGGTAGACTTCTTTCTAGCCATTTCTCAAATATGCTGTGTTATATTTATGAGGAGAAGGAGGGGAAGAATTTCCAGAGAAAATATAATTAGAGTCTTAAGGGTTATTAACAGTTCTGAATTTTAAAATAATGTTAATCTATGAGGTTAGAAATTGTATGACTTGAATTAGGGTTAGAAAAGTTGTGCCATGTACAACATATTCTTATTTCTTTTTTTTAATTTATTTTTTTATTGAAGTATAGTTGATTTACAATGTTGTGTTAATTTCAGGTGTACAGCAAAGTGATTCAGTTATACACACACACACATATATATTCTTTTCAGATCATTTTCCCATATAGGTTATTACTAAATATTGAGTATAGTTCCCTGTGCTATACAGTAAGTCCTTGTTGTTTATCTATTTTATATATAATAATGTGTATATATTACTCCCTCCTCTGTCACCTTTCCCCTTTGGTGACCATAAGTTTGTTTTCTCTGTCTGTGAGTCTGTTTCTGTTATGTAAATAAGTTCATTTGTATCATTTTTTTAGATTCCACCTATAAGTGATATCATATGATATTTGTCTTTCTCTGTCTGACCTACTTCACTTAGTATGATAATCTCTAGGTCCATCCATGTTGCTACAGATGGCATTATTTCATTCTTTTTTATGGCTGAGTAATATTCCATTTGTGTGTGTGTGTGTGTGTGTGTGTGTGTGTGTACACACACAGGGAAGTTAGGGAAGTTTTTCAGTACTTTCTAAATCTGAAATAATAATACAGTTATTAAGCATTTCAATCATTCAAATAATTGGTAAATTAAGAGGAAGGGATTTGCAGACTGGCAGCAGAGTGGTGGTTGTTTTGGCAACCATTCAAGATGAAGGATAATGAACAGTTTAGTAGTGTTTGGCTGAAGAAGAAATTAGCATTTGTCTTTCTGAGTGGCTGCCATGGTAAAATGATATAAAATTATTCATTTGGTTTCAGAGCCATTGCGACCCCAGGGTGGATGTTAAATGGGGGCAAATCATTATTCGTCCTCAGAATTGTTTTTATAATGAGACCTAATTGGCCTAATATTGGAAAGAGTCACCTCTTACTGGAGAGGAGGAAGCCTTTCTAATCTTGGAGGTTTTAGGCAGAGACCCATGGCCACCTCGCTAGTGACACAAAGAGTTTTCCCTCATTGGCTGAGAGGTGAGGCAAGACAATCTCTGAAGTCCCCATCAACTCTAAGATTCTACTATAGATGTTAAATGTGTGCATCTGTTGTGTGTGGGTTTTTTTTTAACCTGGCGTGAATATTGTGGAAGAAAAATGAACAGGTTGAATATCTACCTGTATTCTTAAAACTGATGGTAGATATGCATCTTGACTTGTCTATGTGACAATTTTCATACTGGAATTTAATACATGCCATTTTCTACCTTCACTTTTCCTTCTTTTTTTCTTTTCCTTCCATCCCTTCTGCATTCCTTTCCCTTCCCTCCCATCCCCTCCTTTGCCATCCTCTTCCTTTTCTTTCTTTCCTATACCTTCTCACCCCTTAATCCATTCATTCCCCTTCCTTCCTTCCCTTTTTTTATTCCTTCTTTCTTTTTATTTAAAATTCCTCGGGCTTCCCTGGTGGCGCAGTGGTTGAGAGTCCGCCTGCCGATGCAGGGGACGCGGATTCGTGCCTCGGTCCGGGAAGATCCCACATGCCGCGGAGCGGCTGGGCCCGTGAGCCATGGCCGCTGAGCCTGCGCGTCCGGAGCCTGTGCTCCACAACGGGGGAGGCCACAACAGTGAGAGGCCCGCGTACCGCAAAAAAAAAAAAAAAAAAAAAAAAAAATTCCTCATCACTGGACATCCTCCTGAGTCCAAATTGAACAGAATTAAGACTATGTTTCCTCTCCTTCCTTTCCATGTTGTTCTTACTACCCAGATTCACCAATTTCAATGGCCACTGGCCTGGGAATTATTACATGGCCATAAACAAAATGGTTCAATGGCACCTCTGCCCCCAAATGACAGATAGAGGTTGAACAATGCCAACAGTTGTCGCCCTGGCAGAGCTGTTTATTTTATGTGTAGACTTATTACTGGATTAGATGCCTAAGACTTTACTGGCACTCTGGTGTCACATGTGGATATTTTGGTTCCCTATAGAAAGTGGAGAAATAGTTTAAAATAAAGCTATCCAATTCTTGGATCTTGGTTCATGAGTCTAATAAAATAAAAGACTTAAAAAGATATTGCTTCTATGAGAAAAGGCCTCTGTCTGATTCCCCAGAGTATAAATGTATACTTGCTACATAAGTCAAGTTTGTCTCAGCTATTCTGAGCACACTTTGAAATAGGTGATTATGAAAGTAATTAGGATCCAGATAGTTTCAGATATTTAAATTAAGCTTAGAAACATGGAGCACTGTACAGTATATTTCCAAATGACTCTCTCATTTTGCAATGATTAAGGTCATAGACCTACGAAATACTATTGTATTATCACCACTTCAGATTATTACTTGTAACATTACATTTGTTTCTATTCACATTTTATTTGTAGAAAAAAATTATAATTTCAGATAATAATAGTCATTTGGAATTTTCTACCTATTATTTTACTTTTGCGAAAAGGAACTCATATCTATATCTATATAATTATTCAGATTATTCACAGGACAGTAAATGGCATGAATAAAAATTTTATTATTATGTTACTTTTCTAGGTGAAGACCCTGAAACAAGAAGAATGAGAACAGTTAAAAATATAGCAGATTTGAGGCAGAATTTAGAAGAGACTATGTCCAGTCTTCGTGGGACCCAGATAAGTCACAGGTCTTCTTCAATTCTGCCTATTTGGGGGCCAATAAAGAAAAAATTACAATTAAGCATTTAACTTCTTGTAATGATAAAGAAGGAATTTTAGTTTTCCTTTACTATTTTCTCACTTAAATTTTATATGACAGTCAACTGGTGACTTCTCAGCCCTACCCAGTGAATTTTTCTCCTATCCATCTCTTCTTCAGTATAATTTCCCATTTAAACTGAATTAGCTACTGAAACTAACACCATCACTGCTAAATGGATTTTCACGCCTGCCTCAAATAACAACGGTGGAAGTTGTAATTAAAATGCATCTGAGGAGAGGTGGTAGAGAGTCTTTCAAACATAATTGTAGTTAACTTCCAGAAAAGTTCTGGGAAGGCTACAATGGGTTAAATTAAGGGTTGGTTGAGAATGTGAAACAATATTTTGTTTTATCCAAAATGTAATGATGGCGTTTCTTTTGAAAGCAAAAAACCTGTGATGCATGCCCCTTCCTACATTTTGATACCTGCAGAGGTGTTTAGAATCTCAAAATGAATGTATAATTTGACTTTCATGAAAATGGACATACTTCTAAGAAATGACTCTCAACTGTAGGCATTCCTGTCTTCATGCATTCTGGGTCTATGGCCCCAGGTGAACCAGAATATAGTGATTTCTCTATTTTATTTGACAGCACCCTGGAGACAACATTTGACAGCACTGTGACGACGGAAGTGAATGGCAGGACTATACCCAACTTGACAGGTCGACCCACTCCCATGACCTGGAGGTTGGGCCAGGCATGTCCTAGACTTCAGGCTGGAGATGCTCCTTCCCTGGGTGCTGGCTACCCTCGCAGCAGTACCAGTCGTTTCATCCACACAGACCCCTCCAGGTTCATGTACACTACGCCTCTCCGTCGAGCTGCCGTCTCTCGGCTGGGAAACATGTCACAGATTGACATGAGTGAGAAAGCAAGCAGTGACCTGGACATGTCTTCTGAAGTCGATGTTGGTGGATATATGAGTGATGGTGATATCCTTGGGAAAAGTCTCAGAGCTGATGACATCAACAGTGGGTAAGTGGCCCTGGGCCCCGGTCTCTAACAGAATTGTGTAAAGAGAGGTGGTCTACTACAATGCAGTAGCTGTAGGAAGGTGATATAGGTTAGTTAATAAAGCCATTAGAAAATGTGAGAAATCTAAGGTTATTTGGGGATATTTCAGCCTTCTCTTCTAATCATTCATGAACAGTAAAATGCCCAAAATTTCTATAAAGTCTTTTCATTATAATCCATTAACTTTTTCTATTGTTAGTTCAGAGAAACACATGTGCCCTGTGTTTTTCAGAGTGATTTTCACATGCTTCTTAAATAACAGATTTTGTAGTGAAGGACGTGGGAAGGAGATAGGAGGAGTTTTGCTGAGCTGCTTGATTTTTTTTTTGGCTTGTCAAAGCTGCCTGTAACTGCTTTGAGGAACACAGATTTTCTAGCATTCTTCAATTATATACCTCCAATCTAACTTGAGAGAAAATCATTTTAGATCTGAAAATTTCAATCTATTTATTCTCTTTTGATGGCATCAGATTTTTTATGTTAACCCCTGTTTTCCTTCTGTTTTCTATTACATTCCAAAAAGAGTTGTGATTATAAAACTCTCAAAAGCATTTTGGCAATTTGGAATATTTAGTTCAATCTGAGGATGAGCCCCAATGGAGGAAATAGGATATTCAATTAAAACTACTTCTATTAATAACTGTAGTTGACACGTTGAAAATTTATTACCTACTTCACTCTTTTTAAGTGCTTTAAGGACATTAATTCATTTAACCCCCTCCCCACCACCAACCCTTATGAGGTAAGTATTTTTATACCTGTTTTACACATAAGGAAACTGATCCCACTTGGCCCCAACTGTATTAAAGCTAAGCAAAGACTAGACTTGCATTAGGACTCAGATACATCTGACTTCAAAACCGAGGCTCTATAATAAAAGGAAAAGCTTCCCAACTAACTTTATCTATATTTTTCATGTGAGTCCAGGTTTTTACCTCTTCTCTGTCCTTATGCATCTGAGAGGACTGGTCTCTGAAATCATTCTTCTGTACAAGTAACCTTTCCTGACTTCAGTCATGAAAAGCTTGTTTGAATGGGAACAAGACCTTAAAAAGTACAAAAAAGCTTTTGATCAGACTTAACAGCTCTGCTTTGATATCCTGATACCCACCAGTTCATTCCTGGTGGCCACCTTCTCTGAGTTTCTAAAGGTCTAGAATTAGGGAGACAGGTTATTGTTAATTAGGGTAGGAAGCAGTTGAGTTGCCCCTGGAGTTGGAGTGTCTAAATTAAGTCTCTTTCTACCATTTTCTATCTGCCAACTCCTTGAGAGCTTAATGTGTCCAAATTCCTTTCCATAATAAGGATAAAATTGCAAAATCTTCATGAAATTGTTAAGAATGAAGAAAATAACCCACAAAATTGCACTTAGCACAAAGCCTGTCACAATATGTGTTCAGTAAATTATCATCATCATCACAATTACATTTTTATCAGTAATAATTATTAACCTAATGATTAATAACCTAATAATCATAGGATATGATCTTATATAGGAGATAGTAGAAATTATGAGAGGTGTGAAGAATCCTGGGAAAAGAATAGAGAAGAGAGATCATGAGCTGAATTATGTATGTGTGTATGTATGTGTTCAAAAATATTTGTTGCATTCTTCCTATGTGCCAAGCAACATTCTAGGCACTGTGTGTTCAGTGGTGAACAATATAGACACAGTACTGGCCCACGTATACTCACGTTAGTGTTTTTATATTTTTATAGTTGCTCATTTATTCAATAAATGAATAGTAATATGTGTACATATGTATGTACGTGTGTATGTATATACATTCTTAGATAAGGGGTTTTTGAAAGTCATTTTTTAAAAAACTGAGTTCTGCTTATAGTAGTATATTTTACCAGCATACCTATAGTCAGGAGCATTTTGTATTTTCCAGGACTCTAGCGGTATTAGGCAACTAACTTCTGTAACACAGAAATCTCAAAATCTCAGTAACTTAACACAAAGAAGTTAATTCCTCCTTCACATAAAACCCCTCCTGGTGTTTCTGATCATCAGTTGGGAACTAAGATGGATGGTAGGTAACTCTGCTATTATCCAACCAGACTGCCGACGTCACCCTGGGTGTTGATTTCAAAAGACAGATGACGAAAGAGAGGAAGAACCATGGTGTAAGAATAGTTCATATGTACCAGGTCTGGAAGTGGGGGTTATGACTTCTACCCACATTTCCTTACCCAGAACTGCTGCAGCCCCATCTCACTGACAGCAAGGCCAGGAACCAATGTTCATCTTTGTGCCCAGGAGGAAGAGGAAATTGGTTTGATGAGAGCTGGCTAGTCTCTGCAGAACTAATGAGAAATTTTTAAGATACTGGTATATTCTTTGTACTTCCTACTTGTTTCCTGCCTCACTGGAAACCTGATTCTCACGTCTGTTCTCCAGTTTTGTTCTCTGTTGGCCTTTCAGAGGAGGTCTTGAATAGTCCCACAAATGAGTCCATGTAAGAACGCATTAGTGGTCTGCATGCTTTGTGTTGAGTCATTCATACTCAGTGTCTAAAGCAGAAGAAGAAGAAGAAGAAGAAAAAAAACTAAGTAAAAATAACACAAATCCTATTTGAAAACTTCCTCTGATGATGTTTACCTGCTTGGCTTTATACATGTTCTCTTTCACATGGTAGAGTACAGGACACTGAAATTTAAAGAATGACTCAGAGTTCTGTCCCCTGGATGGAGCGTGACTAGACGTGGTCAGCAGGCAGTGTCACCGGTCTCAGCTCAAGGGTGACTGGGGTGTTATGGGGAGGACACCCAGGATGTGCTGTACTTCCTCATTGCTCACCAGCAGATGTAGTGTACCATTGTCAACATCAGTGGGATGCAGCCCGATTTGTCAGCCTAAAGTTAAAAGATAGGAAGATATCCCAGGGGAATTTTAATTTGATGTTTTCTTTAAGAAAAAAGGGCATAGAAAAGTCTGTGCTACAATTCACGAAAAAAATTAAATCACAAAGTTAACTGTCTGTCCCCAATTTTTTAAAGTATGTTTTAGTGATTAAAGGGACAAAAAAGGCTCAAAAGACAAAGCAATGAATGAAGATGTTTAATCTTGGATATTCTTCTCATGCAAGAAGGAATGTCATGAAGTAAATGGGAAAGGAGTTTCCTTTTTTGTTGTTGTTGTTGTGGTACGCGGGCCTGTCACTGTTGTGGCCTCTCCCGTTGCGGAGCACAGGCTCCGGATGCGCAAGCTCAGCGGCCATGGCTCACGGGCCCAGCCACTCCGCGGCACATGGGATCCTCCCGGACCGGGGCACGAACGCGTGTCCCCTGCAGCGGCAGGTGGACTCTCAACCACTGCGCCACCAGAGAAGCCCGAGTTTCATTTTTTTCACGTACTTCAGGTAGAACTCAGAAAATTGGTTAATCGGCATTCTGAGAATTCGAGATTTCTTGAAGCATGCAAAGGCTTATCTCTTTCTTCTCTTCTAAAAATTACTTTAAGCACTTGGGAATGTGAATCTGCCAGTAATTAGGAATTAGTCAGAGGAAGGCTTCTTACTTATAATGAATCTCTTTGAAAAAGTCTCCATGTGTAAAGCAAAAAAAAGGAACACCCTGGAAAACTGGGGGAAAAGTTACATATTTTAATTGGGTGGAAATTGAAGTTATCTGCAGGTGTCACAGTGATAAATAGTTGGGCCAAGAATATAACCTAAAATCCTGCTTTAAATGGCCCAAACGCAAAGTAATTTAATTCTGGAGAATGACACTTTTTAAAAGGGAGGTGGATACTTTTTTTTTTTTTTTTTTTTTTTTGCGGTACGCAGGCCTGTCACTGTTGTGGCCTCTCCCATTGCGGAGCACAGGCTCCAGACGCGCAGGCTCAGCGGCCACGGCCCACGCGTGCAGCTGCTCCACGGCATGTGGGATCTTCCCGGACCGGGGCACGAACCCGTGTCCCCTGCATCGGCAGGCGGACTCTCAACCACTGCACCACCAGGGAAGCCCGGGAGGTGGATACTTTAATGCTGCTTTAATCCCCTGATGCTCCCACAATTCTGCTTTAGGAAACTTTGTGATAACTGAAGCATTCAAGACATTGGGAAGGGCAGGGTTACTTGAGTTGGGTTAAAAGGATGTACATGGGAAACCACATATTCCTAATCACAATGCTTCTATTCATTTCATATTCAAGATATGAGAGTTATTTTTAGTGAATGTAGAAACGCTAATGGAAAAAATAGCCAGTAACGTTAGTCAACACTTATATAGCACTTATTATGTGCTAGGTCACCATAACTGTAAGAGATAAGCATATCATTACTATCTCCATTTTACAGATGAAACAACTGAGGCATGGGTAGGTTAAGTAACTTTAGGTAGAACTCAGAAAGTTAGTTCATTCGCATTCTGAGAATTCAAACTTTCTTGATGCGTGCAGTGCTGGACTTGAACTTAAAAGCAGTCTGGCTCCAGTCTGCAGTCTTAACCATCTTGACATACTGACCCTGTGAAGTTGCCTACATGTCTACTTGCCCACATTTCTCTCCTAGGAGTTGATTATTACAAACAAACATAACAGAGCTTCACAGCAATCATTCATTATTAGTATAGTTTTCTTAGCTAGCACCTTTGATCAAGGGGACAATCCTTAATATTATCTGTGTTCATGATCTGTGAACTAAAGTTCCTTAGAGGTTAAAAACACACACACACATTTTAGATGCCCTGTGTTTTCGTGTCATAACAAATAGCTAATTGTTATATACAGTTTCTGATATAAGATATTGAATGTAAAAACGGAATTCTAGGAAGATATGGTAGGGGCGTAGGTGAATCTTTCCAAATACCCACAAAAATAGACAAAACAACTAGATAGCAAAACCATGGGGAAAAACCATGATCGTTGTTGAAAAAAGATGATGACAAGGTATCACCTCAAACCCCAGGTGTAAGCAATGAAGGACAAACAGTCAAGAGCCAAAGGAGCAGAATGATAACAGCATCTGTGTACGAAGAAAGAGAAGGTAGTAGTGGGGTGTCTGATAACACTGAGAACAGAAGAACCACAAAATAGCCAAGAGAAACTGACTAGAAAACACACAGGGCTTATCTGAAGATAGCAACTGAAGCTGGGAAGGTTTCGACCACTTGACCAGCCAGAGACAGTAAGGGCTGAAGGTCATATCTGAAGGGAGTGGAGCAATCTTGTCCCCATGTATTCATTAAACTCTCCAGCCACAGCTCCCTTCCAGGACAGGACCCCACACTGAGGGAAAACTTCCAGGAGTAGAAGCAAACTGAACAGGATGTAGCAATAAAAGTGAAGATAGAGAAGGTCCAGATAAAAGTGGGAGATGGGAACAGAGTCCAAAAATCTCAAAAAAGCTAATTATCACATTCTAAAACACTACACAAAAATAACAGAAGCATTTACTGTGTGTGGTTAGAAAGGTATCTAGATCAAGTTTCTTTTTATTCTGAAGAATTAATTTCACATAAAAATAAGTAAGAGAAAAATGTCAGGATAAAACCCCACATAAGCCACAAACATATACAAGACGTACAACTAATAAAGGATTACTATCAATGGGGAAAGAAAAAAATAAAATAAATATAGAATCCAATAGAAAAATGAGCAAAAGTCATAAACAGACATTTCACAGACAAAACATAAATGGCCTATAACAAAGTAAAAATTTGATCAACCTGCTTGGTAATCTGGAACTTGTAAATTAAAGCCAACATGAGAATTCTTATTCATAGACAAGTAGAAGTTTTATTCTGAACATATTTTGAAATCTCTTTGGCATTGACTAGTAGGGTTTGAATATGTGTATGTATCCCTTTTGACCCAATGATTCCTTTCCTAGATAGAGACCTTTGACAAGCTCTTGCCTGTGAGCATAAAGAAATGTGCATATACAGATGTTCATGGCAGAGTTGTTTGTAACAGCAAAAAATCTAAAAACAGCTCAAATGTCTGTAATAGTCAAACAGATAAATAGACTAGTGTGCTTGTAAAACAAAGCTGTATAACACTAACATTAAAAATGCAATAATACACATCAAGATAGATGATTTGCAAAAATGTAACTTAGAGTGAAGGAAATAAGTCACAAAAGAATATATACAGTGTGATTCAATTTATATGAAGTTCACATGCATGAGATGCTAAACAGTGTATTTTTAGGAATATATGCCCATGTGGTTAAACCGTAAAGGAATGCTTAACACAAAATCCAGGGCAATAGATATCTCTAGAAGGGAGGTTTAGAAATGTAGGACTGGAAAGAGCCTATATGGTCACTGAAGAAACTGGAAATGTTCTCTTTCTGAAGCCAGGCTATGGGTACATGAAAACTGATATTTTTTTTAAATTATTATTTAATGTGTACTGTTACATTTTATACTCTTGCAAAAATATGATGTATTTAAATATGAAGCTTTTTTTGAAAAAGCATGGAGTTGCTGTGGAGGTAGAGTTGTATGTATTTATGTTGATCGAGAAAATGAGATTGAATAGCATACAAAAAGAAGATGTTTATAGTTTCTTCCTATTTCAGTGAATTCCAGACATAATGAGAACATAGTGATGTTGATTCACAGGTCTGAACAGACTCCATCCTATAGTAATTGAGGGTGGTGAGTGACAAGAAGAAAGTCATTTACCTAGATTGTTAACTAGGTGGATGGTGTGTTTCCCTATAACTGTATTAGTATATACAAAAGGAGCATGAGCTTTAGTGGTAAAGGCAATATATGGTCTGTTTATGCTGTATTTGAGGTGGTTATGGGAAATCCACGCATCTGTGCACAGGAAGCAGTTTAATATCTCATTCTAGCGCAGGGTGGAGCACTATGGCCTGGAAATATTAATATGGAAAACACACACCTAAAGAAAATGTGCCAAAGTATGCAGTTTTTCTACAACAGAAGGAAGACGAGAGATGGCAGTGGAAGGGAGGAAGAGTTAGAAATGCTTTGGGAGACTATTGCGTTTTTTATGTGAATCATCTTATAACTTATAGAATTTGAACATGGCTAAAATTATCCTAAGACTTCCATAGTTTGAGAGATTTTACTTTCCGTCAGTAACCTTCACAAATTTCCTTTGCAACTTTTTGTTTGTACCAATCATCCTGTGACTATTACGTCTTAAACTCATCTTAGCTTATGGTTTAGAAGTTTAGGTATAACATTATTAGGAAATCTGTTTTTAAAATTTTACATTACTCTTTCAAAATGATCTCCTAACATTTATATTTCCTGGATTGTAGCAATTTTTTCTAGAGGAACTATGAAATGCATGTTATTTTAGATTTTTAAATGCTTCAGAAAAACTGAAAAGAAGGAAGAATTTTCAAGAAAAAAAATTAAATGAGAAATTTGCTTGTGTGATGCCCATATATATTTTTCAAATAACAAACTCTTCTGTTATGAAAATGCCCTACCAACATTCCAATGCGACAGTGTCTGTAAACAGAGGAAATAGACACTGATGACTATTTTTGGTTCAATTAATACCTGTTGTAAACTTATTTGATATTACCTGGAAAATCCCAGGGTCAAAGGAAAATGAGTATCCTTTGAAATGCTTCCTAAAAAAGTTGGGTTTTTTTCTTAATTCATTGAAATTTTAAAGTTGTTTTTTTCTTTGGAAAATTAGTTTTCAAAGCATTTAACCTTTGTCTATAGAACTTACTCTTCTGTAAACACTGAATAATTGAAAGCTTATGTTTCTAATAGAAGTCATCTTCCATCTTATTTCTTGTTTACATGCATCACCATTATGGCTAAAGTGCTGAGATCTGCTGTCATGGTTTCTTCCTGCAGTAGGGAGGCCTTTTAAATTCAGCTGAACAAATGTTTAATATATTTGTTGATACCAAACTATATACAAAACACTTTACCAAACACTTTTAGAGATACACCAATGAATAAGACAGACCAATAAGATGTAAAACTTAACATGTATACATTGTTTTAACTTCCTCCTGAGGTTAAGTTTAGGATCAAGCATGTTGATAGTTTTTTTTAAAAAGGAGTCTCTCACTTATCTGGAGAGAACATTTCTACCATCCCCAAACTTTTAAAACACAGTTTCAGGGCTTCCCTAGTGGCGCAGTGGTTAAGATCTGCCTGCCAATGCAGGGAACACGGGTCCGAGCCCTGGTCCAGAAAGATCCCACATGCCGCGGAGCAACTAAGCCCGTGCGCCACAACTACTGAGCCTGCGCTCTAGAGCCCATGAGCCACAACTACTGAAGCCCACGCGCCTAGAGCCCGTGCTCTGCAACAAGAGAAGGCACCGCAATGAGAAGCCTGCACACCGCAACAAATAGCAGCTCCTGCTCACAGCAACTAGAGAAAGCCCGTACACAGCAGCGAACACCCAACACAGACAAAAATAAAATAAAATAGAAAAATTTTTTTAAAAAATTCAAAAGGAGAGTGAATGAGAAAAATGTTTTTCACTAAACACTTTATCAGGAATTTCATATACTTCACCTTAAGAAAAGAAGCAATAAAAATATTTAGAATTGGGCTTCCCTGGTGACGCAGTGGTTGAGAGTCCGCCTGCCGATGCAGGGGACACGGGTTCGTGCCCCGGTCTGGGAAGATCCCACATGCCGCGGAGCGGCTGGGCCCGTGAGCCATGGCCGCTGAGCCTGCGCGTCCGGAGCCTGTGCTCCGCAATGGGAGAGGCCACAACAGTGCGAGGCCCGCGTACCGCAAAAAAAAAAAAAAAAAAAGTTAAGAAATTGGAAGTAAGAGTAAACAATAGAACACTGACAGCATCAATATGGCAGCTGACAAATTTAAAAGTACGAAGGACAAATATCCTTTAATCTTTAATTGTCTCATTTAGTATCACTGTATATGATACAGGAAATTGATGCTCATAATCATGAATTAGTTATCAAAAAAAGTTGTCATATCTAGTATTCCATTTAAAAGAGTATGTCAGTCTTCAGCACATTTTGGAACCAAAGTACTCTTTTTATTGTTTTAATTTTGGTGGGATTAAATTCTTCGGTTATCAGGAAAATTAACCATGTAGAGTACCTTATGAGGATAATACAGCATGACTTTTAGTTTTGTGTATAAAATTCATATATTTCCTTTTAAACATATGTTGGGAGAGACTTTGTGAATAACAAGTCACTATTATTTATAGGGTTCTCATATCAAGAGCTTTATGTATTTCTCCTTTAATTACCATAATATCTATCTTCAGTAAATTTTATTCTTCGCATTTTGAGGCAGAAATTGAGGCACAGTTTAAGAAATTTGTTTAAGGTCCTTCAACTAATAAGGACAGAATTTACTAATCATGTAAGCAATTAGCCAGCTTCATAATCGTAGTTTTAACTATTTGGTCGATCTTTAATATGGTCATGATTAAATTTTTTATTCCAAATAGTGAAATTAACTCGAATTTGTTTAAGCAAATTGGGGATCTTATTACAAGGAAGCAAGGATATCTCCTAGAACCCCAGGAGAAGTTGTGAAGCTGAAACCACATGGCCAAGTGTGCTTTTTGTGCACCTGTGTCATTCTTCCTACTTTGCTGATCAGCTTTCTCTGTGCCTCTGCATCTGGTGAAGATAAATACCCAAAGCTCCTGGGTTTTCATTATCATAAACTCTTTCCACATAGAAAGACTGATGAGCTATCTGTTAATCCCATTTCTCAAGAAAGAAACATTTGATTAGCCCCCCCCCCCCCCCCCCCCGTGGGGTAGGAGATTAACACCTGTTCTAATCCCCCATTGCCAAGAAAGGATTATCAAATAGTAACATGACTATGGGAGTCTACCAGCCCTGTGTGAAGATGGTGGTCCTGTGATAGCAAGGAAGTAGTTCTCAGAGACAGGAAACGGGCAGGCCGTGTGGTCCTTCAGTTCAGACAGCAGTGCATGGTGGTTAAGGTCATGGTTTCTGAAGCTGACTTTCTAGATTTATTCTCAATTCTGCTGGGACTGGTTGAGTGACCTTGTGTAAGTCCTTAACCATTTCGTGCTTACTTATTTTCTTTATCACTAATGTGGGGATAATAATGTTATTACATGTAAACTATATAGAACGGTTCCTGACAACATCTTAAACATTTAATACATCTTAGTAATTATTTTATGATAGTGGTCAATTGCTGTATATATTTTATTTATCAAATAAATTAATCTAATTTTAAGATTACTCCTGTGACCTTCAATGCTTCAAAGATAGTGTTTACAAAATGAAATAATCATGCTCTTATTTTGCTAAGAGTTACATTATCTCTAAGTCTGTTCAAAATATTGATAACAAAGGGGAGAAAAAGGAAGGTCTTATAATTGGCTAGTTACTTGTTGCGGTAAGGAAGATTAATTTCCTAATAAACTTGAAAAGATTTTCTAATACTTCCTGGTGAGTAGAATATTCATATAGAAAAAACTATAATAGAGCATATTTGCATAATTATTAAAAATTTTGCACACCGTTTGTTTATTAAGTTAAATTATACAGCTGAGGTCAATTAATTTTCTGTTGATTAATTAGGCATTTATTTTCAGGTACATGACAGATGGAGGGCTCAACCTGTATACTAGGAGTCTGAACCGAATACCAGACACAGCGACTTCCAGGGATGTCATCCAGAGAGGGGTTCATGATGTGACGGTGGATGCAGACAGGTAATGTCATCAGCATATTTGATGGTGAGGAATGCATAAAGCAATTTTATAAATGAGATCCTAGGAGTTTTACAGTATTAAACCAAAGGACTTTTTATTTTGCTATAATAATTATTTTGGAACATTTTGAAAACTAAGGTGCTTTTGCTTACAAGACTTTTAGCTCTGTACACTAAAAGAAATTGCATTGCTGTTGAGAACATTTAACAAATTTCAGGTTACATGGTGGCAAATTTTAATATCTGCCAAAGCAAAATTATAAACATAGACTTCTGTTCCTTACTTGAAAAGAATCCTGGCTGATAAATTCCTTTCAATTCAGACGCTCTCAGATCTACCTGGGGGCTAATGACATAAAGATAAAAACATAATTCTAATTTTCAGGTAAAATAAGCTTGATGCTTTTCTTGAGGGGTTTCTTGAAAGCATACAACTCTTGCTTTAAAAGCTAATCTCTTTCATATTTCAAATTGCTTACAGGTTTGTGTGTTTCATATGCTTATTATTTTGCTGGGAATTGTTTTGCCAATTTTATCAGAATCACTGCTGTTTGACAATATTGTCTTTGTGAAATAATGTTGTAAGACATATTTCTGACCTGATTTTGCCCCCTCTTCACTCAGAATTTTTAATTTCTTAAGCAGGAAGGGATTGCCTATTTCCAGAGCTACTGTATATCAGTACCTAGAGTAGTTCTTTAATTCAACATTTATGAAGGGGACGAAAGGGTAAGACCTAATGTGTCCACATTCTGAAATAAGAACTGTGTACAATTCATAGTGCATTTTAGTATAGCCAACTCCAAAGGCTAGGCAGTGAATTCTGATATTCGTCGTCAATTCCTCCTTACTCAAATGCTGTTGATGTTTTAACTCCTGTCAGCCAGCTCTCATCCTGTATATACGCTAGTCTCCTAGGCTGTACACAAGGTGTCTGTGTGAAGCATGTGGTTACAAAAGGCTTATGAAAAATTTTGCTCACTCCACCCCCCACCTGAACTATTCTTCAACTGTTTTCCCTCACTGACTCTCACTAACTTCAAACACGATGGACTTCTGCTTTCACATTGATGCTTCCTCTGCCTAGAATGCCCTTTTCTACATTCCTTGCATTATTGCCTCCATCATATTTCTGTTTCAGCTTAATGTTACCTTCTTAGCGAAGTGCTTCCAGAGTAGCTAAGGTACATTTCATTTCCAGTCACTTTCTTTCCCATTATCTTATATTATTTTCTTCAATGTACACATCACTCCTAATTATTGTTTACATGTTTATTTTGTATCTCCCCCATTACAGTGTAAGCTCAGGAATGCAAACTTTTCATCATATTTATGATACATTGAGCTTTTAACAAATGCTTGTGAAGTGAATGAACAAAGGAATGAATATAGGCTATATATTCATATAGGCTAGCGATAGCGTCCAGTTGACTAAAGAGACAAATAAGACTGGGAAAAGAGACAAGATACTGCAAGGATATTATGTAAGAGAGGGAACGAGTTATGTGGGAAAATAGGAAGGAGTGATTAGAGGGAAAGAAATCCAAAGTGTGGGCCACATTTTGAAACTAATGACCAACTCATTGTTAGCTGACAGTGGAAAACATTAAAGGAGAGGAAAAAATCTGTTGGTCTTTGGGAAATGAGACTTATGATAGCAGAAGCTAGGAATCAATACAAAGGTGACTGACTTTGGAGGCATTTGGGATAACCAGCTCTCCAGGCTCCAGATTGGAGCTGGGCTGAAGAACCTCAGACCAACGGAAAAACCCAGGTATTCAACTAATAAATTGAGACCAGCAAAAGCCATAGTTCTTAAAGTGTGGTACCTGGATCAGCAGCATCAGCATCACTTGGGAACTTGTTAGACATGCAGATTATCAGCTCCATCTAAGACTCGCCGAACCTGGGGTCCAGCAATCTGAGCTTTAACCAGGCGATTCATATATACACCAAAACTAACGAAACACTGTCTTAAAATGAACAAATAGATGCCAGGCCTATGAAAACGTAAACATTTAACATAAACATGTAAACATAGAAAATAACATTTGGAAAGTTTTACTTCATTAGCTGTGCTTTGTCAAGTGAAAGAGACTATCAAAATAACAATGGCATTAATCTTTAAATTAGATCAAATAATGATGTGTTGCACCTGAAATAAATTGTCTCAGATTCAGATTTTGAGAAGTATGTAGAAGGTTTTTGAAAGAATTATGTAATTTGAGGAATACAAAAACGCTTTGGTCACTTTTATATATTAAACAGCAATAGGGTTATAGTGAAAATCCTACTATAGGAGTTTTAGGATTTTCTCTTTTATTATAGTTAAATCTCAAGCTCTTTCAAAATTGTATATTCAGAAAGTGATTCAAGATGTTATTGTTTTAAAATGCATAATCTTAGATATTAAAGTTGTGAAAGTCCTGTTAATTTATAAAGGATAACGTTTCATAAAATTTTCTTAATTCTGATAGCCATTCCAAGTAGGATTGACAAGAATAGCTAAAGGTACTGAGAAGTCCTGCAGTTTAAAATAAAACCTGCTTAACTTTATTTAATTCATTGCTCCTTAAGTTTTTTACATCGATTCCCCCACCTTTTTCTCTATAATGATAATTTGTTCCTATAATGTTTTAAGAAATGCTCATTTAGCCTAATGCTCTCATTTAGTGGATATAAAAGAGTGAGGAGTTAGGTCTTTTACTCCTATACTTCTAGTTTCCCAGCTACCTTAGTCAAGGTTTTTTTAAAAAAATAATAATAATATAAAATGTATTAGTGATTGGTTCATTTTAGCAAATCGGTAAATAATAGGGCTTACAATAGTTCACTGATAAGAAAGCTTAAATGCAAAAAAAATCAGCAGTGTTTTCATATTTCTTAGATATTCTTCCTAAAAGGTATATCAGGGAAAAATGCACTTATATAATGGCAGAGTACCCAGCTGGCTAGTATGGCAATGGATTTGAATTGTTCGTGTTGCTGTAGTGAAGGTTATATGCTCCCCTTTGATCAACTTCTGGAGAAAATGTGATGGGCAATAGAGAATAGCTGAATTCGTCTTCTCAGCAGATTGAAATGGCCCCAAAGAAAAGAGGAGGGCTTCCAGCAGCCAACTGTATACTCAAAGACATTGCAGAACAAAAGCGGGGCATCATTTCGAGAGGAACTTGGGTTTGGTCTGTATGTAGTACTCTGCTCGGACTGCCATAACAAAGTACCATGGACTGGGTGGCTTAAACAACAGACATTTGTATTCTCACAGTTCTGGAGGATACACGTCCACGATTACAGTGCTGGAAAATTCATTTTCTTATGAGGGCATTTTTCTGGCTTGCAGACAGCCACCTTCTCACTGTGCCCCCACATGGCCTTTTCTCTGTGCTCTCTTGCAGTAAAAGACAGAGATCTTTAGTGCCTGTTTCTCTTCTGATAAAGACCCCAGTTGTATTGGACTAGCCTCCTCCCACCATTATGACCTTATTTAACCTTAATTACCTCTGTAAAGGCACAATCTCCAATATAGACACATTGGAGATTAGGACCGCACCATATGAATTTGGTGGTGATGGGGGATGAAGGGACGGGCATAATTCAGTCCATAAAACTGTGTAACTCCCAGGTGGTTTTATCCTTGGAGATATAGGTTCAGTCTCTCTATAAGTGCTGGATTAAAGTAGTGAATGTATGTATTATGCATATCATAAGCCCAAACCCTACAGGGATCAGGAACATCACATGAAATGAGTGAAGCAGAAGAGACACATGGTAAACATGGCCAGTCCAACTGGGCATCTAGCCTCAACCGTAGAGGTCGCTGCCTGCAGAAATGCACAAATGTAGAAAGGAGGGCTGAGGACTGCAAACCATTTGATTTTTTTAATTTAATTTTTATTTTATATTGGGGTATAGTTGATTTACAATGTTTTGTTAGTTTCAGGTGTACAGCTAAGTGATTCAGTTATACATATATACATTCTTTTTCAGATTCTTTTCCCATATAGATTATTACAGAATATTGAGTAGAGTTCCCTGTGCTATGCAGTAGGTCCTTGTTGATGATCTATTTTACATATAGTGGTGTGTATATGTTAATCCCAGACTCCTCATTTATCCCTCCCCCGCCACATTTCCCCTTTGATAACCATAAAGTTTAGCCAAGAGTCTAGACTTTTTTGAGAACTCTCCCAATTTTTAAGTATTGGTAACTGTCTTCGCATATCTGTGAGAGCAGTAGATAAAGATACACATTTTTTTCAAGTTAAAGATACACATTTTTTTCAGTTAGATAATCTAGGAAATCACAGAGAAGCTTATATAAAGCAAGAAACCATGAACATTCTCACATATGGTCATGTAAACTTCCTAGGTCCATTAAATTTTCCCAAAGAAATACGCTGGTGGTGATACCTGCTGTACAGAATGAGAATGCTGCCACTCGTGAGAAGCCTGCCCGGCAGGTGCAAGGAATTGTGGCAAAACTAGCTGAGCACGTTTCTAAGTTTTTAATATAAGATAGGACCAATCTAAGGTCTGTATCCCAGCCATAGCATCACTCTGGAGGCTGTGAGGCCTGTTATGGCAGCAACTATAGTTAATTTTGTTTAGAACACTCTGAGGATTAACACTGTGCAGGCCAAAAGCTCATTTGGATCGGTGATGCAGAGAGAGAAAACAAGCCTTGAGAATGAACCCTTGACATTTAACAAGGGAATAAGGGAAGAGCAGTCATTGAAGAAGGCAGAGAAATCAGCTCTAACACAAAGGTGAGGACAAAGAGGGTTAACTGGTACTTTGAAAATGGAGAGAAGAGGGAATAGGCACCAGTGTCAAATTCCATGGAGAGGTTAAGTTAGGCGAAGAGAGCTTATGCCAAAAAATAAAGTAAAATAATATGAAGTTTCACATTTGAGAGGTAAAGTTTCCTGGATGATTTAAGCAAGCTGTAAGTCATCGCCTGAGTGACTAGAGTAGAATGGTCATAGAAGTCAAAGTTCGGTTTTGCAGGTGATTTATCCAGGTGGCTATTAACTCATGATGACAGAATGAGTCTCAAAAGAGAGGAAGACATGGGCTTCCCTGGTGGCGCAGTGGTTGAGAGTCCGCCTGCCAATGCAGGGGATACGGGTTCATGCCCCGGTCCGGGAGGATCCCACATGCCGCGGAGCGGCTGGGCCCGTGAGCCATGGCCGCTGAGCCTGCGCGTCCAGAGCCTGTGCTCCGCAACGGGAAAGGATGACAAAGCTCCAGGTACCAGTCTTTATTGAATACTGACAAATTCCTGAAATTGTAATAATAGATTTCACCAGGTCTATTCTGGATTGTCTATTACATTGTTATCTAAAGTATATTCTTAAATATAGTGATTGCTCATTTCAATTATAAACGAATCAATTTAACTATTCATATTTTTACTGATTTTTTGCATGTTTAGTCATGACTTTTTGAAAATATAAAAACATAATATACCATAGAAATTATTTTTGTATTGTATTAAATGACAAATTGATTTCATTTATGATACTATAATCGAGAAACTGAAATCACAGCTGATGAACGAGTTTACAAAAGACATTAAGGATATCATATTACATGCCTCTAGATTGTCAGTCATTATAACTTACTATATTGAGGGAGGTCTAGTTCCAAGCATCTAGTCATAATGAATCCCCTACTGGAAGAGGAAATCTCTTCTCTTAGGTTTAATGGTTGGTGGCCTGCAAATTACTCTGACAGAAAAACAAGAGGCAAATTTTAATACACATATGTATGCAGGAAATCACAGAAAGATGTGATTTAAGGGTAGATGGTTAGAAATTGGGACATCTTCATAGGGAAAAGGGGCCAGGGAGAAGGACACTTTCGGGAAAACAAATGACTTTCAGGAACGATAAATGGGACCATAGAAGAAGAGATGGGAGATATGATCGTTTTGCGACAGTGTCTATTTAGGCAGTTCCTTATCTGGTGCCATTTGTCTCTGGTGATAGAAGTCAACCCTGTCTGGTGTGAAACTCCCAGGGAGGAGATTTATGACAGTTGAATTCTTTTGGGAGACACTTTCAGGCAGACAGGGCGAGTTTAGGAAGAAAGAAAAAGCTCTTTGCAGTGGTATATTTTGGATCCCTTCACCCTAAATCTACAGTTTTCATCAATGTGTAGAAAATTGCACTGCCTCTACAAAAAGGCTCATGGAAAATTCTCATAAAATCAGGTGGGGAGTCATTTCTAAGGGTAGGAGGCCTTTGGTATTTTCACGACTTCTCCAAACAAGAAAAGTGAAGGCAACTGAGATTTCTCCTAAGCCACCAAGCAGATATCTCCAGAGTCTGAATTCATGATGCTTGTCACTAGTTTATGTACACTCTAATAATTCCTTCTATTCGGTGTTGATTTATTCCCGCATAATCACAGAAACAGTATATTCCCATATCTGAAGTATTTCCTTCATTAGCTTACTGGCTTTCCATAGTAATGAAAAGCAAACACAAACAAGATTAATAGGCTGAGATTAAAGTAGTTAAGTAAATATAATTATTCCATTTTATAATTAAATGGCCTGCCATTTTGGCCCTCCTTTCTTTAAGTAGGGAGAGACGACTGCAAAACACTGCAGAAGTGGAAAAAGTTTTATTTGCCCCCCTCAACTCCCCTTTGGTACCCTGCTCATCTTTGCAGGCTCATGCACTGGTGCTAAACTTCTCTCCTGTGTCCTGATTCTCAGCATTACCTGACCTCGTTGTGAATAATCTTACAAACTTCCAATACTTTTACGTAACACCCCTCGTAGAATTAATTCACACTGTACACATGTGAACACATTGTGTGCACATGTACACAACGTGTGCACGTGTATTGAGACCCTGCTCTCTGCCAAGTTCTGTGCTCAATCCTGGGGGACCCTGTACTCAAAGGTCTTACATTAGAAGGGCTTTTTAGGCTTGATTAATTTAAAATAGGGATTAATGAAACCTAAAAAGCCATTGAGATTCAAAGGATACTTAGTCAGTACAACTAGCCCAAGCTGTAGATATTTTTGATTGGGATACCTTTTAGTATCTTTTTTTTTTTTTGCGGTACGCGGGCCTCTCACTGTTGTGGCCTCTCCCGTTGCGGAGCACAGGCTCCGGACGTGCAGGCTCAGCGGCCATGGCTTACGGGCCCAGCTGCTCCGCAGCATGTGGGATCTTCTCGGACCGGGGCACGAACCCGTGTCCCCTGCATCGGCAGGCGGACTCTCAACCACTGCGTCACCAGGGAAGCCCTTTAGTATCTTTTAAAACATACATACAGGTGGCTGTAAGTTTTACCACCCTTTGTAAGACTGCCCCTGATATTAGACTTGGCCATGGCTAAACTTTACCATTACAGAATACATCTCCCAATAGAGGAGATGGTCCCCGGTACTCTTATTTATGAAGTAGTTTTACATTAGCTCCTTCCAAAACAATTTGCTTATGAATCTTATGAAGATGGTGATGATGACGTTGAAGACAAGGAGGAATCATGGCTGCTACAGTAAAAATAGCCAGAGTATCTCTCTGTATTGAGGATCAAGTAGTGCAACCAACATACCATACTAGTTAAGTATGTTGTTATACTTTACCTTTACGGCAGCCCTGTGAAGTGCACTTTATTACTGCCATTTTATAAGTGAGGCAGACAGTCCTTTGATCAAGTAACTTGCCTATAGACACTTTGTTGATAAATGGTAATGGTTGGATTTGAATCCAGTTCCTGTACTCTTACTGTTATTCATAAAATTATTAATATGGATACGGGTTTTATCATGCCTGGATAACATACTCTGATTTTTAAAATTATTTCAGTTGTCCCTTTCTGGCTAAACATACCTGTAAAATATGAATAGATCTTTCTTATTCAGCTTCGTAAATGTTGGTAATTTCCTTCAGCATGTAATCATTTTCTATTTCTACTGCAGATTGTCAATAAATGTAAAAACACGATTGACAGAACAATATTTTCACATGCATTAGAGCTTCTAAAAGGCTGGCTAGTTTGTTAGTCAGTAACACAATTTAGCAGTGTTTTGTTCTTTTATGCATGTAAATCTATCCTAATCTTGAAATCTAATGTCTTTTGAAATATCTATTTCTAACAGGCTCAAGGAAATAATAGAAAAATGGAAAGGGGAGAAATATGATTCATCCTATATACAGAAAAATACTAATAAAAGTGTACTTATATGAAGGGAAAAACAATGTGGACCTTTTATATTACATGATTTTTTTGTCCTACAAAGAGCAATAAAATGGGAGAGGTTTTTGTCAATGAACTTAATTGTTTAATTTGATTTAAGAGTTGCATCTATACATGAAAGTTTTTTTCCCCCTTCAAAAGCTACGGATGAATTTTTTTTTTATAGGCTAACTAATGGGGTGAGACATTCAACTTGGGATCATTAAACTGAGGTCTTCCGGCTGGCAGCTGATAAATTCTGCACCTTCCTCATTTCAGCTGTTTGAGTGGGTGGCATGGACATATTTATTAGAGTCATATGTGCTCCGTTTATATTCTTTTTTCTTGCTTGACTTAATTTGTGTTTGAAACGGTTAAAGTTATCTGCAGTGAGCTGTATTTTTCTTTTTTTAAGCATCAACAGAGCTTCCATATGTTTTTTTAGATAAGTTGCAAATGAAAGTGTTTTCATTACAAATGAGTGCTTATTCTCTGAATTATTTTGCTATTATAAAGCTTTTCTGTGGTTATTGAGAAAAGTTCACAGAATAAGTAAAAGTATAAAGAAGAATCTAAAAATAATTCATAATCCTCCCATCCCCAGAACAACCAAGAATATTGCTTCGATGTATTTCCTCTCAGGCTTGCTCATCCACTCTGTTTGCACAGTTTGGGTTATACCATCTATACAATAGATTATCCTGCTTTCTTTACCTACTTATGTAATGAACACTACCCCATAATATTAAACATTTTTTAAAAATATGACTTTTAATGATTGCATGCTCTTCTATCGCATGGGATAAATTTTATCTAAGGAGTTTGTGTAATCAACCATAAAATTTTTAAGACATACATCAAATTTCGGATATTATTGGCAAGGCCATTAGGAGAAACTTATCTGATTGTCTGTCTATATGTATTTTTTCTTAAAAGGTAAACACCTCACATATGCACATGTGCATATTTGTATATATGTGTGTGTATGTATATACACAGGTGCATTTGAAATTTAGTTTTATTTCTCCAAGTAAATCTCATTCCTTAAGATTAAGTTTTATAATTTACTTTTACTTTAGATTTTTAAAATTTCAAGTGTATATTTAGGGCTTTGTAAACTCTTAGAATTCATGAGTGTGATATAATTTTAAAATACTTTGTCAGCCAGGTTTTCTTACAAAATAGGTGGTAAACAATATTGACTGAAACTGTGTTGCTTCTTCTTCAAACATAAGCAAATATCCAAAGGGGCTTTATTTCTTAACAGAACAAAACCCTATCACTTGTTTCTCTAACAATATAATCTATTCTGATCCCAGGCAGTTTGTACAAGGCACATCCACTTGATAACCCAAATATTTACTAGATAAAAATAAAAATAATTATAATAATAGTGCCTTTATTGAGTGTCTCATTAGTGCTAGACATATTTCTTTTTTTCATCTTTGGAGATGTTAATATACTTCTTTCAGTCACTAATAGAACAAGAAGACACCCCCCCCAAAAAAATCAATACATAGAAGATTTGACCCATACAATAAGAAAGTTGACCTTATGTACATGTATAGAACACCAGAACCAAGAATAGTAGAATTCATTCTTTTCAAGTACACATGGGATATTTACAAAAAGATGTGTTGGGCCATGAAGTAAGTCCCCACAGATTTCAAAGAACTGAAATACTATAGAGTATGTTCTTTGACCACAGTGCTTTAAGCTAGAAATCATTAACAAAAAAGATAGACAATCTCTGTATGTTTGAAAATTAGAAAATGTACTTCTTAATAACATTTGGGTAAAAGAAGAAATCACAATGGAAATTAGAAAGTATTTTGTTCTGAATGATAAAGAGAACACTACATATTAGAATTTGTGGGATATAGCTTAAAATCATGTTTAGAGGGAAATTTATAGCCTTAAATACTTATATTTATAAAACAAACAAGAAAGGCTGAAAATCAATGAGCTAAGCTTACAAGAAGTTAGGACTTCTCCAGTTCAAGGAGTTAGGAAAAGAAAAGCAAATTAAACCCAAAGAAATAAGAAAATATACATAAACGCAGAAACCAATGAAATAGTTTTTAATACTTCACATGCATTAACTAATTTAATCCTCATAACAACCTTCTGTATTTGGAACTGTAATTGTCATCTCTTTGCAGATGAAACATCCATAGCACAGAGATTAATCATTTGCTTCGGTTCACGCCATTAGTAAACAGCAGAGCTAGACTTAAACCCAGGTGAAGCAAAACAAGTGGATTATAAAAACAACATTCATAAGTATATATTTTTTAATTTTTAAATCTTTTCGAGCTTTAGTTTTGACTAAGTAATTTGATTGTCCTCTGTCCTTCTTGTCTAAGCCGGTTTGATTGGCTGTTGGCTAGAACAGGTTGATCATAGTAAAAACCAATAGAAATTCTGCCCAAATTCCATTTAACTACTACATTTTGAGAATATGTTGGTGTAGTTGATTTTTAAGATTCAGATATCATACCAGCTCTGCTGCTACTGAAACTCTCCAAATATTTTAGTGAAAAGATTTTTAAAACACATAAAGCCACAATGGTCAGAGTACAGTTGGCCCTCTGAATCCACAGGTTCCCCATCTGGGACCATTTTGTGTAACAGAGTTGAGCATCCTTGGATTTTAGGAGGGTGGGTGGAACCAATCCCCCTGCAGATACCAAGGGACAACTATACAGAAGGCAGCAATAGCAGGAAAGCTGGGAAAATGGCAAGACAGAGGGAGAATGGTGATTGATGTAACAGCCCCGTGAAAGCACGGAGCGTGCCAAGGGTGAAGGCAAGAAGCAATGCAATTTACACCATGGGAAACCCCAAAGGCTTGGGAATTTTAGGACTAACTACCTTGGGATTTAGGGCTGAGTATGAAGTAAAAATAGAAGGAACTGGGTTAAAAGGTTTTTAAGAAGCACTCAGATCCCCAAATCCCCAACCCAAATGTGAATAACTGGGCACCTGCCCCTTTTCTATCTTAGCAAAAGACCAGAGATTATTTTCTGGGGAGGAGAAAAGAAATAGAATTTGTGTGGGACACTGAGGAGGACTGACCACAGGGTAATTAAATGAAGTTTTCATAATAAACATGGAGATTCCCAGCTTTTCCTCCAGTTTAGACTGTAAGTCTAAATTTAGGCAACCAGGTATGAGTCCATCTAATGAGGACCATCGTTTACCTTCTACTTTCCCCATGTACCTGCCATGTGCTTACTGGTTACAAATTCTTAAATCACTATAGGCAGTATACATTTGGAAAAAATATGGTATTGTGATCTAGAATTTAGCATAATTAGTTATTAAAAAGGGTTTTGAAGTTTGGATTCCTGGCTTCAGATCGCAGCTAAACAATGGCTGTTTGTATTACTTTAGGAAGTTACATAGCTCTCTTAGCCTCATTTTTATACTTATAAAAATGAATGATCGGGCTTCCCTGGTGGCGCAGTGGTTGAGAGTCCGCCTGCCGATGCAGGGGACACTGGTTCGTGCCCTGGTCCGGGAAGATCCCACATGCCGCGGAGCGGCTGGGCCCGTGAGCCATGGCCGCTGAGCCTGCGCGTCCGGAGCCTGTGCTCTGCAACGGGAGAGGCCACAGCAGTGAGAGGCCCGCGTACCGCAAAAAAAAAAAAAAAAAAAAAATGAATGATCTATTAGTAATAACTAGTTACACTCTTAGGCCTCTTTTAATTGTAAATGACAGACAGTCATATTAAAACTGAATTAAGAAAAAAAGCATGCTCTGTTCCAATAACTGAGAGGTCCCTAAGTATCTCAGAGTTCGAATGCAGCTGCATGTAACAGTATCTGGTTCCCTTTATCTGAGTCCTACATAATTCAAGGTTCAAGTTCAGTGCAGAAGCGAGCTTCTGCGACATTCCTAAGACTCACTAAAATTGGACAGGTTATGGTATGCACATTCTTGAACTAGTCACCATGGCCAAAGAAGCATTTTCACTGCCTAAGTTCCTCCTTGTATCTTAACGTGCTTAATCTATACAATTACCATTGCACCCTTTTTTTGACTCCTTCCCTTCTTCTGTTCCAAAGCTGGGCATCCTGGCGTCTTGCCCACAGCTTTACCTCATATGTGACCTTGCCTGACCTCACAGTTTATGCTTTGGAAATATTGAATTATTTATTGCTTCCCCCTCCACACACATATACACATATCGACATACTAAAATCAGCTGTTCCATGTCTTTGCTTAGGCTTGGAATTCCATACTCAACCCTTCTGTCTTCCTTCATAACACTTACTCATTCGCTGAGAGTTACTTCAGGTGTTGTTTTTCTCTGTGAACTTTCCTCAAAACCTTAATAGGCTCCGTGTTCCTTCTCCACGTACTGGGTGTACTTCAATCTTAAAATTCATCATATTATTTTGAAGACTCTCGTTATGTGTCTGTCTCTCCCATAAGCCTATGATATATCCAAAGACAGGGACCGTGTCCTATTCATCCTCTTACCCCAGTTTCAAATACAGTTCTTGTCAATATACATCTGTTGTCCCGAAACCCCATTTAATCTTGTGCATTCTTGTATTATACAATACTCTCCACATGGTATCGAAAATATTTTTTCCATGTCTTATCCAACGTTATATTTTCAGCATCTAACACAGAGCCTGATACACTGTTAGTACTCAATTAATGTTTACTTGAATGAGTGAATAAATGAAATGCTTTATTTTGTGGAGAGCTTGTTTTAAAACTATAGGTAGAAAAAAAGCATGTAAATAAGAATGTTAACATTGAAGGCATTATGGAAGAGTTTATTATGTGTGAATGTCTTTGAAAATCATTATCATCCAGAATATTGCTATTTGCTTCTTTTTGTAAATTGAGATATAATTGACATATAACATTGTGTAAGTTTAATGTGTAAAATGTGTGGATTTGATTCTAGCTGGTGATCACTTAAAAATATTTTGGTCAAGACACTCAAACCAGAAATTTGGTCCACAGTCATAATTTGGTGATTCCTGTTCTAGACCATTCTTAGGCCTGACATTTATTCTCTGTATTAGTTTGCTAGGGCTGCTGTGACAAACTCCCACAAATTGGGCACCTTAAACAATAGAAATGTAATGTCACGGTTCTGGAGGCTAGAAGTAGGAAGTGCAGGTGTCTGCAAGTTTGACTTCTTCTGAGACCTGTGAGGGAAGGACCTGTTCTAGTCCTCTCTCCTGGCCTTGTAGATGGCTGTCTTCTCTTCATGTCTTCACATTGTCTTGCTCTGTGTGTGGGTATCCAAATTTCCCCTATTTATAAAGACATCAGTCTTATTGGGTTAGTGCCCCCCCTAATCACCTCACTTTAAACTTAATTACTTCTGTAAAGACCCTATCTCCAGGAAGGTCCCATTCTGAACATGCTGGGGGAATAGGACTCTGCCATGTGAATTTTGGCTGGGTGAGGAGAGTGGCATACAGTTCAACCGTAGCATTCTCATTCTCTTTGTACTTCATCAAACTCGATTGCCACCAGGAGGTAGAGTAACATGTACTCTTTCTGTCCTTCTAAATGTCAAGCCATAGCTTCTCTCTCAGTAACACTGCACGGTAATAATAAACAAATAGAACTGAACCAAGAAACTGGAAAGATGACCCTATAAGGCTTGCCATTTCAATCCTACAAAACACCCGGAAGAAAATATGGCATCGTATCAGTCATCTGAATATTTAACCACTTTAGAAAATGGGCAGCAATATGTAGAAAACTAAAATTATAAAGAAAATTATTGTCATCGTACTTCTAACAAATATTCTGCTGGTTAAGATCCTTAACTCTGTGATTCCCTAAAAATATCAAGAATAAGACCCACACAAATCACACCCTCCTGTGTCCAAGCAGCAGACAGAATTGACTGTAAAATAAAACTGTCATTTGAAATCCCCAGCTGTGAATGTGCCTTGTTGCTAGGAAGTGTCGTACCTTTTGTAACTAGAGCTGTCACAGCATGCAGAGCCGAGATGCCATTGAGTCGTACAGCTGGGGCAAGGATAGGTTAGCACAGGAATTCTAAAGAGGTTTTTTAAAAAATTTTAAATGAAAAGACCATGTGAGGTTCTTCGATATAAAAGCTTAGATTTGTAGCTTATATACCTGAAACTGTCTTTGGAAAAATTGGTCCGTAGTCATCAATTTTGAAAGAAATGTGCTTTAAAATAGAGCATCGTATTCTATCTCTTTGAAGTCTTATTAGGCTGCCATTGTTCCATGTGTTATTTTCATGACTGATGACATTTTTATCAGCAAAAGCAAGCAGTATATTTTGGTATTTGTTGTTCGATATTCAGCATTTGATACCTGCTCCATCATCCCAAACCTACTTTAATAGGACAGTTGTAATCTTATATAGTGCCAAGCACAATTTTTTTTCTTTCTCATCACAGAAGTGTTAATTTTTAAAAACTCTCCCATCTTTAAAAATAAGGAAACAAACATGAGACCTCTTTAATTAGCTAGAGAATGACTAGATACCCTGGTGCACTGACCATACCTCTAGAATAGAAGCATCTTCAAAGAGAACGCTGGAGAAGTGATTAGGCCTGTCTACCAAATGGAGTTTCCGTCACTCCATGCAAGGTAAGTGATGGTTACTCCCTTTCCTGCACATGACAGTAGAGAAATGGAAGGGGACTTCCATTGTTTAACTACAGGCCAGATGCCATGCCAAGTGTCCTATATTCATAACCAAAGTAATGTATTCTGCATTTTGCAAATGAGGCAACCGAAGCGTGGAGAATGGACACAGTTACCACGCCAAATGCGTTTTGTTTATATCTTAATACCTTATGAACATGATCCTGCCCTCTCCCACACACACACATTCTGTTGACAGCAGAATCTCAAACTATATCCATATACCTGGGCTTTCCTGACTGCTGTTTCAGACTAGAATAGTTTAGAGATTGGATATAGTTAAGAGTTTTCTAACTTACAAGTATCCCTTCCATAGTAGGTCCTCACGTGGTGTAGGTTGAGGTATAACAGTACAAAGAACCAGTGGGAAGAGGAAAAGGAGAGTATCACATCCCCTTAGCAAGCAGGCAGCAGAAGTAGAGCTGGCCTCCTTCTCCTGTTTTCTAAAGACAACTTAATTTTTGTAAAATTAAGTTGTCTGTGTGATATATGGAATGAGCCTTAAATTAACTTTAAATGTTTTCTATCTTGAAACATGCTTTTAAAATAAATTTTCACCTGAGTAAATGTTCTTTTTGGATTAAAGGCTTAATCACCACACTTTGAAGAGATAGTTTTGCGGTACGCGGGCCTCTCACTGCTGTGGCCTCTCCCGTTGTGGAGCACAGGGTCCGGACGCACAGGCTCAGCGGCCATGGCTCACGGGCCCAGCCGCTCCGCGGCATGTGGGATCTTGCCGGACTGGGGCACGAACCCGTGTCCCCTACATCAGCAGGCGGACTGTCAACCACTGCGCCACCAGGGAAGCCCTGAAGAGATACTTTTCTTAACCTTCTGACTGCATTGTTATTATAAGGACAGCAGCTCATTAACACAGTGGGTGTCAGTATTAATTATGACTTTTTTTTTTTTTTTTTTTTTTGCGGTACGCGGGCCTCCTACTGCAGTGGCCTCTCCTGCTGCGGAGCACAGGCTCCAGACACGCAGGCCCAGCGGCCTGGCTCACGGGCCCAGCCGCTCTGCAGCATGTGGGATCCCCCTGGACCGGGGCACGAACCCGTGTCCTCTGCATCGGCAGGCGGACTCTCAACCACTGCACCACCAGGGAAGCCCATGACTTTTATTTTTATTTTTTAACTTGAGATATCTGGTTTTTCTTTTTAATTTTTGAATTTTACTTTATTTACTTTTTTATACAGTAGGTTCTTATTAGTCATCAGTTTTATACACATCAGTGTATACATGTCAATCCCAGTCGCCCAATTCATCACACCACCACTTTTGCCTATTATGGTTTAATTTCTATCTAAAATAGATCATAACTCTTGATTGGCTGCTACCTTGGAGTTTTTCCAAGATATTGGACTCATGGTAAGATAATAGTGTTCAAATGGATACTGATGGTCATTAGGGACTCAGGACTGTTTTCTCCTACTGTGATGCTCTGTGTTGCAGAATGCAATGGTATGGGTAGTCTTCACTGCAGAAATAATCATGAGAGTCAAGTGCATGCCACAGGTACAATCACCACCATCTAATTGTCTCAAAGTTGTTTGTCTTATGACTTTATTTAGCCGAGCACATGCACACAATAATAACAAATAGGCTAATTCAAAGTCCTGTCAACCGCAGGCAACTTAGTCATCATAAACGTGGTCTGGTGCATTTTAGAGATTGTATCTACTTGACAAGCTAGCAGATATGAAGAGGAAAGGCAATGAGGCAGGAAATAGAGAAGTCAGAATTTTATTTTTCTCCCCCTTAGGAGAAAAGCCTATCAAGATCTATAAGTCTTCCTTCAATGTGTACTTGAAACATTCAGTTACTTACACTGTTACAACATCTCTAATATCTTATAAACTGTATAACATTATAAGATGTTAAGAGAAAGTGAGGTTGATTTTTCAGACTCAAAGGAATGTTCTTTTCTTTAAAGAATCTCTCTTGGTCAGAGTCAGCAGACGCTATGATGCCTTTTGTAGGTGCAGCTAATGAGCCTGTTACTTCAGCTCTGCAAGGCTTGTAGCAGGCCTGGTGCAGACGCAGAGCTTGGGGCTCGGCACACCTAAGGGCCCCAAGGTGGTGATTGCAAACCTTAACAGGATGTGAGTGGCAGGAGATGCATGGGGGAAGTGCTGTCTGTCCTTCACGCTCCTCTAAGCATATGTCAGCTGTCTGTCTTGCTGACAATCTCTTGTTCACTGTCCACAGTCATTTCTTCTCCTTGCCTCTTGCTTCTTTCTCTCTTAAAACCCTGGCCTAGGCCTTTTTATACACCTGGGGAATCTGAGAGGGTCCAGGCTGGAAGTGGGAGAGAGGTTTGTCTGAGGCCCTGTGCTGTTCATCCTGTGTGGAAATGATGTTTCTCCCAATCCCAAGAGAGGGGCTACCTGGGACGCTCCCCAGGGTCCCCAGGGTCAGGCATCTTGAGTGCTGAGCCCTCCACATTCACCAGCCCCGTGTTTTTGTGACCTGTGCTGTGTGTTTCTGCCTATGACCACCTGTAAAGATAATGTTTCATTTTAAAATGCAAAACTTCCTGAAGACAAGCACGTTGATGTGTCATTTCCCTGGGTGCTCTTTAATTTATCTCATTCCCTGGCATATGCGCATTTTCAAATATAAACGTATGGGCCGATGAATTATTTTACCTCCGTTGTTTTGCCAAATGAATGACCCGTTTTGAAAACATCTGTGCACGAGTTTTAAGGAAAACATGTTATTTTGGGTTAGTTAACTTTTTTTCTGCTAAGTTTTAACATGAGGGTAACTAGTTATACCTTGACTACTTTGGTATTTTGTTTTAGACATGCTCTGTGTGGTCTCTGTTCATCTATTATTAAACAAAAGCAGTGTGTGATGTAGTCCTCCTACTGTTAACATTTTTTTTTTTTTTGCGGTACGCAGGCCTCTCACTGCTGTGACCTCTCCCGTTGCGGAGCACAGGCTCCGAACGCGCAGGCCCAGCGGCCATGGCTCACGGGCCTAGCTGCTCCGCGGCATGTGGGATCTTCCCGGACCGGGGCACGAACCTGTGCCCCCTGCATCGGCAGGTGGACTCTCAACCACTGCGCCACCAGGGAAGCCCTACTGTTAACATTTTAACAAAAGATGTTTGATTTACAAACTGTGTTGTTACATACATCAAACTTTTAAAGACATACATTTAGTGTGACAATTAAAAGTTTCTCCCTCATACCTATACCCCGCGGCTATATAGTCCTGTAAATCCTTTTTCAAACTCAAGTTTTCCACACCTTCCGGATACCGGAAATCCTTTCACCACACTTCTTAGAATTTAAAACCACTGTCAGCTAAATTGCCTCTGTCAGTAATCTCTTCTTGAATCACACCCTTCACCGTCTTTTCACTCTAAACTGCCTCTCCCTCCAGGCTTCTAATTCCATACAGTTCTTCGCCCACAGACCTCCTGCAACTGGGCCTGGATGTAGGTTCCACGTCCTCCTTGTCTACCCACTCCCCTCTCTTTCCAACAGACATCCAGTTTTGAAGCCCCTACTATCAGTCTAGACCCCCTGCTGCCCCTTCTTGGTGTTATCATTCCAAGAACCTTAAGCCACTCTCCCTCAGGTATGCAAGGTGTTAAGTCAGTTTTTGTCACTTTCTCTTACACTACTCCTGTCATAATCCATTACGGTATCAGTGTCTGCACACACTTTCCAACAGCCTAGCTTCTCAGGACCTTGATACCTTACCTTGCAGGGATCTTGCCTTCGATTCTCTCTTAGCACTTTCTTAGTGCTCCCAGTATCCCCTCCTAGAACTTGCTGTTGTTACACGTTTCACCCTCTGCATTGGAACTGTTTTGAGTATCATGATAACAATCGCTCTGACTCCTCCAGTTTCCTTCTTTTATTATTCCAGCCCCAAGAGTAATATAATTCTACCAGGACCTTTAATCCCTTAATTCCAAACTTGTCAGAATCCCACACCTTCGCTGTGTCCTCATACTCTTCGTTAGACTATGGCAAGTTAGATTCCATGATTCATCAAAAAAAAAAAAATCCCTTTATTGGCTATAGTTGTCCCCCCTACTCCACTGCCCCCTTCTCCCTTTGCTTATTTGACTAGCAAAACTTCAACCTGTAGTTGAATCCAACATTTCCTCTACTCTGTGTCTGCCCAGCTGAATGTGGCCAGAAAATTTCAAAAATCATGCAGACTGATTCCATGGCAAATTCATGATTAGTGATCTCAAGTGGACTCCTAGTATGCCCAGAAACCCTACGTTCCCTTATTCCCTCATCCTTCCATTCTCTTAACAGATAATTCACCCCTCTTCTTTCTCCTCATACTCCTATCTCCCCTTCCCATTTCGACTCCCAGTTAGCAGGCCTGCTATTCCCTTGAGAAAATGGAAGCAATTCAAAAAGAACTCCCACCACCTTAGGTTTCTACTTACCTACCACTCACTTATATTATCTTCTGTTAGTCTGTCTCAGCTATTATACAAGGCCAAACACTCCAGTTAAGTCCTGGATCCCACCCCCTATCTTCTGTTCAGACTTTTAGCTCCATTACTTCTAAGCTGCCTGGATCTTCAGATTTTTGTTTGTTTCCCCTAGGTTATTCTTATCAGCACACACAGACATGTTGACATTTATCTCTCACCATAAACAAATAAGACAAAGCCCCCTCTGCAAAGTCCATATTGCCCTTGAGCCACTACCCTCTTTGCTCTTCTTTACACCAAAACTCTTGAAACATTTTTTAAAATTCTCTTGCTATCTCCAGTTTCTCTCATCCTGTTGACTCTTGACTCCACTCTTGCAAATCTTTTCTTCCTGAGGTAATAAATGACTTTCTTATTAGGGTTAGCAATGACTTTCATTGAGGTCAAATACATGTTGCTAAATCCAGTGTTCATTTCTCATTCCTCTTCTGACTGGACCTATCAACACTATTTGATAAGTGGGTTACTTAGTCTTCTGTGAGATCTTTCCTTCCCCTGCCCCTTAGAAAATCATATGATGTTTGTGAGATGCTCAAAGTTCACTTGAGGAAGAGTCATCTTGATAGAAACTAGAGTAAAAGACAGGCATAAGGAATTGCAGATCATCAAAAGGGATGGTAATGATCAACATAATTAGGATAGTGGTGGTGAAAATGTAAAAAAAAAAAAAGGATGGAAGATACATTACAAATGTAGAACTAATGGAAATTGCAATCGATTTGATGTCAAGGTGAGAGCAAAATGAAAATGTATAGCTGCAGTTACAAGAAATAACCTACTAATATCAGTGGCTTACAATAACAAGCGTTTATTCCTTGCTTACAAAACATGCCACAGTTGTGGCTTGACTGCTATGGCTTGGCTTTCCTTTGTTTTCTCATTCCTAGATCCAGGCTGAAGGGGCAGCCCCTGTTTGAGTATCTTTTCTTAAGACAGAGAGGAAGAACAAGAAAGCCAGCAGCAATGTGCACTGCTACTTAAAGGATGTGTCATACGTCATGTCTGCTGACACCCAGTTGGCCAAAGACCATCACATGGCCAAGGTCAAAGTCAATGGGATAAACATGGATAAGCCACAAAAAGAGAAGGGGGATAGAATATTTGTGAACAAGTATACCGTTTACTATAGGGGTAATTCAAACTACTAGTTTCTATCCTCCTAAGTGAATGTGAAAAGAGTGGGCAGAAACAGAAAATCTAGTAGAAAGGATGGATTTGGGAAAGAAGAAGATGAATTCAGTAAGAAACATATTTTGTGTAGGCTGAACATCCAGGAGCAGATGTCAGACAGGCAGTTTGAAATGGAAAACTAGCACTTAGGGAAAAGGTCAGGTCTAGAGATTCTGAACAAAGCCAAGAACAGATCATTTGGAAACACCTACATTTTGGCAAAAGGAGATAAAGGATTTAACTCTAAGGAATAGAGTAGGTGGTTCCCAAATTACAAAAATCCAAGCTCCGAGTAAAATGTATTCTGATACAAGTGTGGATGGGTGATTCACTATCAAGTCGCCTAGACTTACTCAGCAAGTAGGTTCTGAGTTTTGTGAATTTATCAGAAAGACAATATGGCATAAAAATTAAAAATATAAGCTCAGGAGTCCAAGATACAGTTTTACCTTACTGCTCAGCCATTTTGTAACTCTTTCAGTTTGGGCAAATTATTTCACTTCCCTAAACCTGTTTCCCTCTCTGCAAAATAGTGACAATAACACTTACCTTATAGGATTGTTGAGAAGCTCAAATGAGATTTTGCTTGCAAAATGCTCAGACAGCTCCTGGCTTGTTTTAAATATTGAACTGGTGATAGTAATGCTGTTAACAAAATTACAAAAAGAAAACATTAACTCTGGCTTTATTTACCTTTGCTTTTCTTGAAGTCTTTTCTTGAAGCATATGTTTTTTTATTTACTCGTGTTAATATTTCTTTTGACAACTTAACAAGAATGGCTGGAATTATTATCCAATTATGTGAAAAATGCAAATAAGGTTAAATTCAATTATAATATGTGTGCCGCACTTTGAGTAATAACATTTATTTTTAAATTAATTGCAACCAAATGCTCACTTCTTGCTCCTTGTCAGAGTGTGGCTGTACAGCATGCATATTTACTGCTACCAATATTTTTATTACATTGACATTCTGAAAGGCTATTTGGATGGTGTCGGTACTATTTATGTTCAGCTTCTTAAGTTTTTATGCTTCATAAGAAGTCATGGCAATGAAAGAATTTTGAAGGGATGAAACATTGCTGAAGGACTATTCAATTTAGCTCAAAGAAATAAATGAAACAACTCTTGAAAGTTGGCTAGAATTAAAAACTTGAAAAGATATATCTGTTTTACTGTCAGTATTTCTACAGCCCACTTGTGGCCCAGATTCACTTTACATTTTGTTCTGCATTATCATTTCTTTCCATTGAGATGTGATTTCCACTGAGATATATCTGTGTGTTGGGGGTTATCATGGCTTCACTGGCCATCTTTCATACTAGTAAAAAAAATTAAATACTCTTTAGTGAAGAAGATTCTCTTTATGACACCAACACTTTTTCCCATTTTTTGAATTAACTGACTATGAAGTGTTAACAGTTGTCAGTGAAACAATATGTATTCTAGAGTCTGTAGCCCATATTGCTCTTTTATACTATCTTGCGGTTTTCCTGTGAAATGGTTTTTGGTGTTTATTTTTTTTAAGCATCACTAGCCATTTTTTAGACTGCAGGGCTAATTAAAACCCAGACTCCCATATGAGGCTTACAGATGTTGCAGAATTAAAGGAAATTAGCTTCAGGTCTGGCAGTGATTTTCTAAAAATGGTTCTGTTGATCTCACTGATATCGAGGATTTCTTTGCTAAGCTGCCAAGATACATGAATCTACGAGAGCTGGTTTTGTAACAGACCTCGACGTGTATGATCTAATTCTAGAAATCAAACTTTTAACTGAAAATCAACAGCCTCAGGGAGGATTAAAGGTTCTCTTGCTATCCACGTGTGTATTCTGTCCTGTATTGGGCAGATGCATTTGGAGGTTGTACATTCAGAAGGAATCCAAAAGTATCTGTACATTATCACTATAACCTCCCTGACCTCCCCTTCCCAGCTGCAATGCACAGCCAAGAAATGAGTGTTTAGAAGGTGGGGTTGTGACCTGGGTGGGATTTAACATGCAGTTTTATGTTGTTTGACTTTTTTTTTTTTCAATTTAATGACAGCCATGTTAGTGGGTGGTTAAGTAATCTAGCAATGGTCAAGTAGACTTATCATGAAGTATAAGGTCTCACCTTCCTGTCTGCTTCTAGAAATAATAGTTTATAAAATGCAACCTCTAAAATGAATTGTCCTCTTTTGACTGTTTTCCCTGTATATTATGCAATGAGTATTTTAGAATCAAAATGTTCAGCTAATTAATTTTTATAGTCTTACAGAGACTTTATATTTAATTAAGGCTATATTTATTTTCCTTGCTTTTGCAGATGAAATCCTAATAGAAAATTAATTTGAATATTCACTTATTGATGAACATGATTAATATGAACTATTATTTTTTATTGCAAAAGCAGTGTAACGTCATAGAGAACTTTTGCTAAATAGAAAAAATTCCCACCTCTTGTTTAAGCACAACTGATGTTATCATTTTTCTTTTCTAATCTTTTTTCATATGCATATTTCTATTTACCTACATGATAATGTATAAGGTTCATTCAATTTTATATGCTGCTTATTCACTTAACATGTAAGGCTTCTTATGATAGAATTGATCTTTATTGTCACAGCTATATAGTTCATGTAATACATAAAATACATTAAAATCAAATAGTGATTCTGAAATGCATGTGAAGAAAAATAAATCTACAGGTAGCATATTATCAACAAAATATAACAGGGTAAAATATAAAATTCATTCAAGCATTGTCTTTTCTTTCCAAACACCTTTCCAACAAATCATAAAATTCTATTATTATAGAATGTGTGAATGGATTATGACTGCAAACAATATTATCTCAACTAGGCAAACAAAGGGGGAAGACCCAATGATCAAATTAGCTTGGCAACTTTTACTTTTGAAGTTCAGTGCTTTATTGAAATTCACTGTCACATAAACTTACAGGCAATGCTAATAATGTCCTCTCTAGAAGAGAAGATCAAAAGTTCTTCATCCCACTTCTTTCTCCTTTTGTTTTCCTCTCAAGAGAGAAACTCAGGAAGCAACTAAAATAAATCCTTTTGTCCAGAACTCTACGTAAATGCTACTGCTCTTTCAACCACTGCAACTTTCTAGGTCTTGCTTCTCTTAGGCAACAACTACTTGCTTTTACAGTGGTCCCCAGAGAATTTGAAGATGGGGTGGCTCACCCAGAATCTGAGAGCATGAGTGGGAAGATGGCTATGTGTCCCATATCACTGCAGAGTGGATCCAAGACAGACATGTTGTACTAGCAAAGATGGGATCCAAAAAAAAATTACATTACAGCCCCCAAAATCTCTTACTGGCATTTAGATTAAGAGTTTTAACTTCTGACCTTTCATAAGAAACTATGCAGTTCATCGTCAGTAACTGCACGTTGATCTCTTAGAATTTGAGATTATTAATGGATTCTACTCTTCATATATTTTGAAATTGGCATGAGAGGCATGTTTGTGCATTGCACTCTCTTTGCAAACGTGGCAGGTCTGATCATTTAAATTTATGATTTAGTCAACCAGCTGATTCTCTGCCCCCCACCACCCCTTTCTCCATACCCCTCAAAACAAAACAAAACAAACCTTATAGAATTCACCTATTTATAAGCTCAGATTTCTTCCCTCTGAGATTTAATTCAAGTGGAGAGAGAAAGCTAATACAGGGGAAACAAATGAGAAAGAGATAAATGCTAAACCATATGGAGAAGGCCATAATTATTAATAAAATATTCAGATAAACATGTTAACACACCTAAGAAACTCCATTTTATTTAACGTATGAAAACAACCAAGGCACTTTGCCTTGGTTAAATAGGCATAACTGTTGTTTCTGATTTGTCAAAAAATAAGCTATAAATCTCCAGAGTACTTAGCCTTTCCATAGATATACTACATTTGGTTTTCCAGAGGTTTCCTTTCTCTAATTTCCTTCCCTTATTTTTAAGATGAAGTAAACTTCATTTCAGTTGCTTTATTAGCTTGGATAATGGCTTTTAGGTTTAGCATTCTGAATGACTTTTGAGATATTAATCCTATTTGAATGCACTAATTAGTGGCAGGGTCAACAGTGGAAATTAGGACTCTGGGGTTATGATGAGAGATGCTCAGTGTTTTATGGGAAGTTGGTTCCCTTCTGCCTCCTCACCACATGTAGATTGATGCTTGTGGTCACCAGTCTACATATATACGACCTGGCAATACTTCCGTAGCTACTATACCTGACTCATCTAATCAAAAATAATTTCAGATCCCAAATGTTTCAGTGTATCATCACCTTCTCAAACTCTGACTTAAGCTTTCTTCTGCTCTGCACTGCTTGACTTTTATATGATTTTGTTTACTTATTTTATGAATTCAACTCTATCACCATTTTGCAAAATTAGAATCATACATAGGTTTCTCCTTCTCTTGTATCTCCATCATCCCCCGCATCAAGCGATAACTAACATACTCTGTATTCAGGCCCCTCCAAAAAATATTTTGAAAGTTGAATTAAATTGCAAGTGTTCCTATATCCATAGTTCTTTGGTTCCACTACTGCAAATAAATGTGGATGTTATAATACTAAGCTATGGAAAATTCAAAGGTGTTAAAAAATTTTATCCAAGATTCTAGTTTAAGCTTGTCTGAATTTAAAGCCTCTGCTACTAACATTAACCATATTGCCTGATGATGCCTGTTAGAATTCACTGTAGGAATTGCGCCTTAAATGATTCCAAACTGTTAGATAATATAAAGTATATGGTGAGTGAGCTTCTTGGAATATTTTCCCACTGATCATGGTACCATTGACATTAAATAGACCTTTGTTGTCAGTAGATTGTGGACTTTATTACAGAGTAACCCTAGGCACTGCTTTTATAGGTTCTTCTTAAAATTACCTCCACATATGTTTTTAAATTTTCTCTAAAACAGAAATTGCTATGGTTGACGCCCCATACAAGTCTCTATGACCTATCTTTAAAGTGATAAAGACAGTTCTACAGTAGTTGCTTTCATATTTCTAAAATCCATTGATTTCAAAGATAAAAGTTAAAAACATGTGAAAAATCCCTCTGCATGGAGTCCATGCTTTCACTTCCAAACTCTAACAATAAAAGTGAAAGATGAATGGCATCTTGCAGAGAGTTGGAGCCATTTCTGAGCTTTGTGTGGGCATGTGTGTGTGTGTAAGTGTGAACATATCCAAAGAGATACAAATTTAGCTTTTTACTCAAGTAACTATTATATTGTAAAATGGCATAATATAATTGAAAAGAGTGCAGTTTATATCTTAAAATGCCTTTTTGAAATACAATGGATTACTAACCTAGCGAATTCAGGAGACCCGACTTAGGTCATGTGCTTGAAGTGTTAAAGATCATATAAATAATACCTATTGATTCTTACTGATGTTTTGACTTTTTTTAAACATCTTTATTGGAGTATAATTTTACAATGGTGTGTTAGTTTCTGCTTTATAACAAAGTGAATCATCTATACATATACATATGTCCCCATATCTCCTCCCTCCTACGTCTCCCTCCCCCCCTCCCTATCCCACCCCTCTAGGTCGTCACAAAGCACTGAGCTGATCTTCCTGTGCTAAGCGGCTGCTTTCCACTAGCTATCTATTTTACATTTGGTAGTATATATAAGTCCATGCCAGTCTCTCACTTTGTCCCAGCTTACCCTTCCCCCTCTCCATTTTGTAACCTGCTACTTTACCAAATTCGTTGATTAGCTCTAGTAGTTTTGTGGTAGCATCTTTAGGATTCTCTATGTATAATACTATGTCATCGGCAAACAGTGACAGCTTTACTACTTCTTTTCTGATTTGGGTTCCTTTTATTTCTTTTTCTTCTCTGACTGCTGTGGCTAAAACTTCCAAAATTATGTTGAATAATAGTGGTGAGAGTGGGCAACCTTGTCTTGTTCTTGATCTTAGTGGAAATGCTTTCAGTTTTTCATCATTGAGAACAATATTGGCTGTGGGTTTGTCATATACGGCCTTTATTATGTTGAGGTAAGTTCCCTCTATGCCTACTTTCTGGAGGGTTTTTATCATAAATGCGTGTTGAATTTTGTCAAAAGCTTTTTCTGCATCTATTAGATGATCATATGCTTTTTCTCCTTCAATTTGTTAATATGGTTTATCACATTGATTGATTTGCGTATATTGAAGAATCCTTGCATTCCTGGGATAAACCCCACTTGATCACGGTGTATGATCCTTTCAGTGTGTTGTTGGATTCTGTTTGCTAGTATTTTGTTGAGGATTTTTGCATCTATGTTCATTAGTGATATTGCCCTATAGTTTTCTTTCTTTGTGACATCGTTGTCTGGTTTTGGTATCAGGGTGATGGTGGCCTCGGAGAATGAGTCTGGGAGTGTTCCTCCCTCTGGTATATTTTGGAAGAGTTTGAGAAGGGTAGGTGTTAGCTCTTCTCTAAATGTTTGATAGAATTCGCCTGTGAAGCCATCTGGTCCTGGGCTTTTGTTTATTGGAAGATTTTTAATCACAGTCTAAATTTCAGTGCTTCTGATTGGTCGGTTTATATTATCTATTTCTTCCTGGTTCAGTCTCAGAAGGTTGTGCTTTTCTAAGAATTTGTCCATTTCTTCCAGGTTGTCCATTTTAGCGGCATAGAGTTGCTGGTAGTAATCTCTCATGATCCTTTGTATTTCTGCAGTGTCAGTTGTTACTTCTCCTCCTTCATTTCTAATTCTATTGATTTGAGTCTTCTCCCTTTTCTTCTTGATGATTCTGGCTAATGGTTTATCAATTTTGTTTATCTTCTCAAAGAACCAGCTTTGAGTTTTATTGATCTTTGCTATTGTTTCCTTCATTTCTTTTTCATTTATTTCTGTTCTTATCTTTATGATTTCTTTCCTTCTGCTAACTTTGGGGTTTTTTTGTTCTTCTTTTTCTAATTGCTTTAGGTGTAAGATTAGGTTGTTTATTTGAGATGTTTCTTGTTTCTTGAGGTAGGATTATATTGCTATAAACTTCCCTCTTAGAACTGCTTTTGCTGCATCCCATAGGTTTTGGGTCATCTTTTTTTCCTTGCAATTTGTTTCTAGGTATTTTTTGATTTCCTCTTTGACTTCAGTGATCTCTTGGTTATTTAGTAGCATATTGTTTAGCCTCCATGTGTTTGTATTTTTACAGTTTTTTTCCCTGGAATTGATATCCAGTCTCATAGCATAGGGGTCAGAAAAAGATACTTGATACGATTTCAATTTTCTTAAATCTACCAAGGCTTGATTTGTGACCCAAGTAATGATCGATCCTGGAGAATGTTCCATAAGCACTTGAGAAGGAAGGGTATTCTGTTATTTTTGGATGGAATGTCCTGTAAATATCAATTAAGTCCATCTTGTTTAATGTGTCATTTAAAGCTTGTGTTGCCTTATTTATTTTCATTTTGGATGATGTGTCCATTGGTGAAAGTGGGGTGTGAAAGTCCCCTACAATGATTGTGTTACTGTCAATTTCCCCTTTTATGGCTGTTATCATTTGCCTTATGTATTAGGTGCTCCTATGTTGGGTGAATAAATGTTTACAATTGTTATATCTTCTTCTTGGATTTATCGCTTGATCATTATGTAGTGTCCTTCTCTGTCTCTTGTAATAGTTTTCATTTTAAAGTCTGTTTTGCATGATATGAGAATTGCTACTCCAGCTTTCTTTTGATTTCCATGTGCATGGAATATCTTTTTCCATCCCCTCACCTTCACTCTGTATGTGTCCCTAGGTCTGAAGTGGGTCTCTTGTAGACAGCATATATGCAGTTCTTGTTTTTGTATCCATTCAGCCAGTCTGTGTCTTTTGGTTGTAGCATTTAATCCATTTACATTTAAGGTAATTATCGATATGTATGGTCCTATTACCATTTTCTTAATTGATTTGGGTTTGTTATTGTAGGTTTTTTCCTTCTCTTGTGTTTCCTGCCTAGAGAAGTTCCTTTAGCATTTGCTGTAAAGCTGGTTTGGTGGTGCTGAATTCTCTTAGCTTTTGCTTGTCTGTAAAGGTTTTAATTTCTCCATCGAATCTGAATGAGATCCTTCCTGGGTAGAGTAATCTTGGTTGTAGGTTTTTCCCTTTCATCACTTTAAATATGTCTGCCACTCCCTTCTGGCTTGCAGAGTTTCTGCTGAAAGATCAGCGGTTAACCTTTTGCAGATTCCCTTTTATGTGATTTGTTGTTTTTCCCTTGCTGCTTTTAATATTTGTTCTGTGTATTTAGTTTTTGATAGTTTGATTAATATGTGTCTTGGCATGTTTCTCCTTGGATTTATCCTGTATGGGACTCTCTGTGCTTCCTGGAGTTGATTCACCAATTCCTTTCCCATATTAGGGAAGTTTTCAACTATAATCTCTTCAAATATTTTCTCAGTCCCTTTTTGTCATCTTCTGCTGGGACCCCTATAATTTGAATGTTGGTGCATTTAATGTTGTCCCAGAGGTCTCTGAGACTGCCCTCATTTCTTTTCATTCTTTTTTCTTTATTCTGCTCTGCAGTAGTTATTTCCAATATTTTATCTTCCAAGTCACTTATCCGTCCTTCTGCATCAGTTATTCTGCTACTCATTCCTTCTCGAAAATTTTAAATTTCATTTATTGTGTTGTTCATCATTGTTTGTTTGCTCTTTAGTTCTTCTAGGTCCTTGTTAAACATTTCTTGTATTTTCTCCATTCTACTTGCAAGATTTGGATCATCTTTACTATCATTACTCTGAATTCTTTTTCAGGTAGACTGCCTATTTCCTCTTCATTTGTTTGGTCTGGTGGGTTTTTACCTTGCTCCTTCATCTACTGCATATTTCTCTGTCTTCCCATTTTGCTCAACGTACTGTGTTTGGGGGTCTCCTTTTCACTGGCTGCTGGTTCTTAGTTCCCTTTTTTTTTGGTGTCTGCCACAGTGGGTAAGGTTGGGTCAGTGGGGTATGTAGGCTTCCTCGTGGAGGGGGCTAGTGCCTGTGTTCTGGTGGATGAGGCTGGATCTTCTGTTTCTGGTGGGCTGGACCACATCTGGTGGTGTTTTTTGGTGTGTCTGACTTTATTATGATTTTAGCCAGCCTCTCTGCTAATGGGTGGGGTTGTGTTCCTGTCTTGCTAGTTGTTTGGCATAGGGTGTCCAGCACTGTAGCTTGCTGGTCATTGAGTGGAGCTGGGTCTTAGCATAGAGATGGAGATCTCTGGGAGAGCTTTTGCCATTTGGTATTAAGTGGAGCTGGGAGGTCTCTGGTGGACCAATGTCCTGAACTTGGCTCTTCCACCTCAGAGGCACAGGACTGACGCATGGCCAGAGTACCAAGACCATGTCAGCCACATGGCTCAGAAGAAAAGGAAGAAAAAGAGAAAGAAAGAAAGGAAGGAAGGACAGAAGGAAGGAAGGAGGGAGGGAGGGAAGGAAGGAAGGAAGAAATAAAATTAAGTTATTAAAATCAAAAATAATTATTAAAAATAAAAAATTTTTAAAGTAATGAAAAAAGAAAAAAAAGAGAGAGCAACCAAACTAAAAACAAATCCACCAGTGATACCAAGCGCTAAAAACTATACTAAAACAAACAACAAAAAAAAACGGACAGACATAACCCTAGGACAAATGGTAAAAGCAAAGCTATACAGACAGAATCACACAAAGTAGCATACACTTACACATTCACAAAAAGAGAAAAAGGAAAATTTTATATATATATCACTGCTCCCAGCGTCCACCACCTCCAGTTTGGGATGATTATTTGTCTCTTCAGGTATTCCACAGATGCAGGGTACATCAAGTTGATTGTGGAGGTTTAATCTGCTGTTCCTGAGGCTGCTGGGAGAGATTTCCCTTTGTCTTCTTTGTTGGCACAGCTCCTGGGGTTCAGCTTTGGATTTGGCCCTGCCTCTGCATGTAGGTTGCCTGAGGGCGTCTGTTCCCGCCCAGACAGGACGGGGTTGAAGGAGCAGCTGATTCGGGGGCTCTGGCTCACTCAGGCCATGGTGGGGGGGTGGTGGAGGGAGGGGTGCGGAATGCGGGGCAAGCCTGGGGCTGCAGAGGCCGGCGTGACGTTGCACCAACCTGAGGCACGCCGTGTGTTCTCCCAGGGTAGTTGTCCCTGGATCACGGGACCCTGGCAGTGGCGGGCTGCACAGGCTCCCGGGAGGGGAGGTGTGGAGAGTGTCCTGTGCTTGCTCTCAGGCTTCTTGGTGGCTGCAGTAGCAGCCTTAGCATCTCATGCCTGTCTCTGGTGTCCACGCTGATAGCCGTGGCTCACACCTGTCTCTGGAGCTCATTTAGGTGGTGCTCTGAATCTCCTCTCCTTGCGCACCCCGAAACAATGGTCTCTTGCCTCTTAGGCAGGTCCAGACATTTTCCCGGACTCCCTCCTGGCTAGCCGTGGTGCACTAACCCCCTGCAGGCTGTGTTCACACAGCCAACCCCAGTCCTCTCCCTGAGATCCAACCGAAGCCCGAGCCTCAGCTCCCAGCCCCCGCCCGCCCTGGCAGGTGAGCAGACAAGCCTCTCGAGCTGGTGAGTGCTGGTCGCACGGATCCTCTGTGCAGGAGTCTCTCCGCTTTGCCCTCTGCACCCCTGTTGCTGCGCTCTCCTCCGTGGCTCCAAAGCTCCCCCCATCCCACCCCCCGTCTCCTCCAGTGAAGGGGCTTCCTAGTGTGTGGAAACCTTTCCTCCTTCACAGCTCCCTCCCAGAAGGGCAGGTCCCATCCCTATTCTTTTGTCTCTGTTTTTTCTTTTTTCTTTTGCCCTACCCAGGTATGTGGGGAGTTTCTTGCCTTTGGTCTGAGGTCTTCTGCCACCGTTCAGTAGGTGTTCTGTAAGAGTTGTTCCACATGTAGACGTAGTTCTGATGTATTTGTGGGGAGGAAGGTGATCTCCATGTCTTACTCTTCCGCCATCTTGAAGGTCTCTCCAGTGTTTTGACATTTGAAAGCTCATTTGAAGATGTAACATTTAATAATAACCTTAGCTTTGTAAACAAAGTTGGTTTTAGGAGAGGATTATAATCGATTCTTTGGAGGTGCACTATTGGCCCTTTCTTGCTAAAATGCATTGTTCTTTGATTAATGTTGACAGTTTTAAAATTGTTGAAAATTAGTGATTCAGGAAATAATCCTATGATAAATCCTCATTACTCAGCACGTTCAACAGATCAGAAACTTAACTCAAGGTAAATGTTATGTGAAAACAGTGTTTTAATCAGGGTCTAGCAAGTAATTCATCTGTTCTTTGGCTACATTTCTTATTGTTCCTCCTTTTCTTCCTTTGTGAGTTTTCATTTTAAAGTCTGGACAAAATACGAAGAATCACTATCATGCTCAGTTCATTATCCAAATAGCACTCACTCACTGTGAGTTAAAGAGCAATCATAAGGGTAAGAAGGAAAATGCTTATTTAATTTTCCTGATATTTTTCAGCCTGTGACATTCATTCATTATTATTCCAGCAAATATCCAAACCTAATATATACAAAGTGCTGGGGAGCTGGGGATATAGTAATGCAGGGCACAGCTTCCATATAGCCCAGATTCTTGCAGAATTTCTTGAATTCATGCGAAGTTCACATTCAAGTTCAAGGATATTTTAAGTAACATTTCACATTGGTACCTGTGAAAATTGGGAGTCGAGGGAGCGGGGAGTGGTCAGCCCCATCTGAAGTACTTGGCTTATATCGAGGGAGTGTTACAGTGTATAAGATAAATACATCTTTAAAGATGTGCTCATGCTTGGTATGGTAATATTTTTCTAATGCCAGGAAAAAGAACTCATTTTAACCTTTGAAAGTATTATTTTCTCAACTGTTTCATCCATATTCACTTGGGCCTTAAACCAAGTTCTAAGGCTATTCCGTAGTAAGGCGATGCAGACATTTTATGTCTCCCTGTTGCATAGTGCAGAGTAAGGTATGTATTTGGCTTTCATATATTGATTAAGTATTATCTGGTTGGTGGGTCAAATCCCCCAGAGAAACTTGCCAAGTCATGTTTACTTCCCACAATAATTTCCATTTGGTCAAATCCTAGGGGGCTGGATTTTGTTCCTTTCATCTTCATAGACTGAATAAGCACCTAGCAAATCCTTGGAGCATGAATGAATAAATGAAAGTAGAAATTATTTTATAAACAATGAATATGATTCATTAAGTAACATTTTCAAGTTTCTGTGGCTACATCTGTGACTGCCTGTTTTGGGAACAAATTCAGGGGTAGATTTTCCATAACGCATTCTTAATTTTCTGTCATTGACTAAAAATAAGCTAAAATTCAGGTTCTCAGTTATAGATATTTACCCATCTATATTTTTCTGCATCCTATTTGCTTACTGAGGACACAATCTCATTTTTCTTTATTATTTTATAACAGCAATTAGTATGGAGCCTGGAATTTAGAAGGCGCTCATAAATCAAGAATGGAATAAAAGAACAGAGGAGGCATTTTAAGCTTTGATTAGGAAATCGAAAGTACCATTAAATCTCATGGTATATGAAGTTGTGATGGAAGTAATACAACAAATCCAAATATTAAATGTTTGGAAATAAAACACACATCACTGTAGTATAAAGATTTGCAGAGCACTGGAAAAGCAAGCTGTAGGGGCCAGAGGCCATATGCTCTCTGTGTCAGTTTGACAAAACACAGGGACTCTAGAGACTAACACAAACAAACATCAAAAACAGTGGCACAGGGCTTCCCTGGTGGCGCAGTGGTTGAGAGTCCGCCTGCCGATGCAGGGGACGTGGGTTCGTGCCCCGGTCCAGGAAGATCCCACATGCCGCCGAGCGGCTGGGCCCGTGAACCATGGCCGCTGAGCCTGCGCGTCCGGAGCCTGTGCTCTGCAACGGGAGAAGCCACAACAGTGAGAGGCCCGCGTACCGCAAAAAAAAAAAACAGTGGCGCATTAAGCAGGAAAATAGACAAGTTTCTTCTTTCCCAGTAAGCATTATTTCCTACCTCAAATCATCTTTCCTTTTACATTAGAAGATATACTTATTCTAGGGCATATTCAGAAGACTGTGATTTACCAAGATGTCTTAATAATCGTTTTCTTACTATTTGTATTTTTGAAGAGAAATTCTAAAGCAACAATTTTGAATACAATTGGAGGAGGAGATGTTCATACCACGTCCATTCATTTGAGTTTATCTAAAAACACTGTGAAGCTGATTGTTTGCGAAGACTTGGGCCAGATTGGAATTTCCTTCCAACATTGCAGCTATGAAGTCTGCTCGTCCTTTATCCCAAGAGCAATCTAAAAAATATGAATTTCAAATGCCCAAGGTATAACATTATGTCTAGTTTGTTAGGTTATGGGCTATTTATTTTTAATTAAGATGACTCAATGAATATAATGATATCAATACAACATTTTAATGAGAAGAAAATAATTCTCCAAATCAAAAAACTATACCTGATAAAGTAGCAACAATTACTGAGATGATTGCAAATTACATATTTAAACTTGGAGGACGACATTAACCCTGTCATATCATTATGAGCATCCTAAATCATTTGTTCTTTTAAGGTCATAATTATAATACTTTGTAACTACACAATGATAAATGTGTACTATTTTAGTTATTATTAGAGAAAACCCTCAAGAATATGAGGAAGAGTAAAGAAAAAGTGTTTTTTATTGATAATTACCAGATTATAAATCAGAAGCGTATAACACCTAGTTATAGTGTCTTACACATGAAAGATATTTTAAAATATTTCTTGATATGATAGACAGCATATTGCTGTATTTCATACTATGCATTACCTCTGTCAATACCAAAGTTCCAGAAAGCCTTGCAAGTTAGGTAGTCTCCACAGGAAGGTATTCCAGTTGCTGAAAGTGACTTCTGTAAACTTCCTCAATCAATTCAAACTCAAGGATTAAAGAAAGTGTAAGGGTAAAAGAGAGAAAGAATATGAACATATATGTTTATAAACACAATTGAAGGGTTCCTGGTGTTTTTATTTCACCAGTCCACTCAAAGAGCCCAGACCTCAGAGTGAGCACAAATGGGAGAGTTCTGTCTGTAGAGTGAGACAAGCAATGATTCTAGGATTGAAGATAGGTTTCTTTCATATATTTTGGCCCCTCAGTAAAACCTAGCTGCTTCCTATGAGGCTGAAGTGAATAAATTGCAATATGTTGTAATGAGACTGAATGAGACCACTTAGGGAAAAGGAAAGGAAGATCAGTAGAAAGGCTTCGGCTTAGCAATGCCAAAATCTGCATCTTTTGCCTTATTTGAATTCTTACTGGACTCAACCTAGTCCTTTATGTGTTAACATTTGAAGAGTAAAAAATTACCGAATTGCTGCATTTTATTTTTCAGAGATTTTGTCTGAAGGACAGGCAAAGATTGGGAGATTGTCATATTTTAGCTTTTTGAGAATGAAATTTCCCAATCTTATATGAATGTATTGTTAATGTAACCCATGATATTTGTACAAGCTTACAAAATTTATTATACATGTAATCAGAAATTACCTTCAAGCAGATCACATCCCAAGGAAAAAGATAGATTAAAAAAATAAGTAATATCAATTTGGTGAGAGAAGTGCTATAATGAGGAGTATAAAAATTTGAATTGGATACTCACAGAATACACAGGAGCGTTATGTAAGAGCCTCAGGTGTTTGGGAAGGTTTTTGAGAAGGAACTAAAGACATGTAACAGTCTGGGGGAAATGTACATACAGAAAAATACATTAAGGAATGCATGAATTTATGAAATTGAGAGAACACTTGAAAAAGTGCAAGGTAGCTGCACATGACTATAGGTAGAGAAGCAATGGGAAACTAGGCTAAAACACAAAGAGCAGACTTCGAAGAGTCTTTGTACCATGCTAAGTTCTTGGTAATTTATTCTGGCTTTTTGGAGGATGCACTGGACCAGACCAGAGGCCGAGATGGCAATTAGGAGATAGCAGTACTAGTCTACTGGGAAGTAGTGGGATCATTAATTAAGACAGTGGCATTGGGGATGAAGAAATGCAAATGGAGGGAATAGAGATCAGATTGAGCTTGGTGACCAATTGGATTTAGGTCGTACAAGATGGAGAAATCTAGGTTTTTGTCTTGGGCATGTGCTTCCATGATCATATAGGATCATACAAGTTGTATACTTGTACGCACAGCTGAATGACTGTGGAGCTGAAATCCAGACCACACTGCTTTCAAAGCCATGCTTCTGTGGAACTATATAAATACACTTGCTACATAGGCTATTTTTTTATTTATTTATTAGCTGCTTTGTGTCTTCGTTGCTGCGCGCAGGCTTTCTCTAGTTGTGGCGAGTGGGTGCTGCTCTTTGTTGCGGTGCACAGGCTTCTCATTTTGGTGGCTTCTCTTGTTGTGGAGCACGGGCTCTAGAAGTGCGGGCTTCAGCAGTTGCAGCACGCAGGCTCAGTAGTTGTGGCGCACGGGCTTCCTTGCTCCGCGGCATGCGGGATCTTCCCAGACCAGGGCTCAAACCCGTGTGCCCTGCATTGCAAGGCAGATTCTTAACCACTTTGCCACCAGGGAAGTCCTACATAGGCTATTGACAGCCCTAGTTGTAACCCAGATGGAATATAGGAAATGCAGTAGATTTGGTTTAAACACTACTGAAAAAATTCATTTTCTGACCCTAACATTTTAACTCATGCAAGCCTGAGAAGAGTCTTCCATATATCTATCTTATGCCTGAAGCTAAGACAAGACAGTATTAAATCCACCATGTGGAAAAGAGAAATACAATTCTCAAAATCAATCCCATGAATCAGTACCACGTAGGACATGCCCCAAGCAATTACCTGACTTCCTCCAAGCTTATAGAATAAAACCTAGTTCTCCTCTCTTGAGAGGACTAAGGAATAACATCATAACCTGCATCCCAAACTACCTGAAAAGGAGATGCTTTTCTCCACGGCTTTACATCATTCCCTCAGGCTCCTCTGTTTGCCCTCACTAAATCCTGGGAAATTGATTTCTGCTCAACTGATAAAAATGCTCTCTGTTTCAGATGGAAGACTGACTCATTTGTCAAAATCCTTTTTTGTTACTGAGTATCACATTTTTTTTTCCTCCTGTTTATGTTCTGAGCCTTTTCAACTCCTATAAATCCACTAACTCCCCAGTGTGCGAGGACTCAATGACCTCTCTTGCTTGCTTCTGTTCTGCCCTCTTTCTTTTTTGGTGTGCCCTGACTCCACTTTACCTGCCTAAGGTGAGAGATGGTCTGTTTACCAATCACTGCCTCGTCTTGAAGTGTCACCTTTTCTGAATCCTCACTTCCTCCTGGGTGGGACACAAGATGAATCTGGTCAGAGATTATGATCCAGGATTAGCAACAAAAATCTGTGGATGAAATCTTCATCTGGAAGAAGACAGAGATCAAATAGAAGTTACTAAGCCAGGCTCAGAGACAGAGACTGATGTGGAAAGTGAGAGAGTAGATTGGGAGCAGCTGGCAACATTTCAGACCCAGAGATAGTTTAGGCAAAGCATCAGCAATGAGTTAGGTGCCTGGGAAATCTCAGGAGACTCAGACACCTAGCCAGGGTCACATCATCACTTCACTCTTGCTTTTAAGGTTTAATCCTTTCCCTGTCAAGGCAATTTAACTGTCATTCTTGCATTTTTTTCTCCTTTATATCCATGCATACGATACAAGGAGACAGCAGTTAGCTGTTTGTGGTGGGAAATATAAATGGCTATTTTGAAAGCGTGCCAGCCAGGATCTGCTGCAAGTTTTCATTGTTACTGCTGCCATCTGTTGTTCTTCACTGCTGGGATGTGAATTTCCTGGCAAACATCTCTCTGACTCTGAACTATCTTTCACCCCCTCCTAGAGATATTCACTTGCTGGAGTGGCTTGTAAAACAATGTTCTTTACCAAGGCAGCTTTCCGAAAGTTGAATGGAAGAATCTGGAATGTTTTTATATAACATATTTTATGTATCTCAGAGCAAAAATATTTCTTCATTGTTAATAATATTTCTCTTAAAAATAAAAATATTTTATTGAGTTCTTGTTACTTTAACGTATGCTATCTCAAGCAAGGTAACATGGAACAGATTTCCATTTTCAACCTTGTTTGCCATTAGGTCTGTAGCTAAGTTGTTGGGTTTTATCTAAGTCCTTTTATCTCTACATAATGTTTCTGTTCACTCAACCATGAGATTATAGTAATTTGGGGACTTCTCTTCTTCTGAAAGATGGCTAATGCCAAAAATATTTCAAGTGATAAAGGAGGTTTTAGAGAGGGGAGACCACTTAGCTGAGGATGAGTAGCTGTGATTGCTACTTATTAAGTAAGATGTCTAGAACTAAATGTTCAGATATCAAAAAAAAGTCCGAGTTCTCAAAAGTGAGAATTACACATTTTCTACATTAAAGGAAAACTTATGTCTCTATAATATCTTTTTGATTTCTGTATTCTCAGTATTTTCCATAATGACACCATTCAATAAATGTTTCATGCACTAATTAGTGAATAAAGCTATGCACGGTAATAATTTTTTCAGAAGAATAGCTAATTACTATAATTTTGAGAAAGTTTTTTAAAAGGCTTGAATTCTTAGTTAAATATATATTTTTAAGCTGTAGTCTTTAGTCTTAAAAAAATATATTAAAAAACCTCTGGACCTCACTATACTAGAACAGCATGGTATTACATGTATGTATGGTATTACATACATAATCATTTAAAAATAGCATATATTGAGACTTGATAAGTGAACTATAATAATAAATAGAAAGGAATAGTTATCAATAAATGATCTCTTTGAAATTCACTGTTTGTTTAAAAAAATAGTTTCTTACTTTACCATAATAATGGAATATAAAAAGGAGGAGGAGAAATCAGATTATATATGCAAATTTTTCTGGGAGAAATTGTAGAAGAAAAGATCAAAGATTGATTTTTTTGAACCCTATATATTAAAATACAATAAATAAAACTAAAAACCAAGAAATAGATTGAGAAATATTTGAAGTACTTTAAATATATAAAAATCTAATACCTATATGTTGTTTAAACTCTATTAGAAAAATACACGAAGGACATAGACAATTTATAGATATAAAAATAGCAAATAAACCTATCGAAAATTTAATCTCACAATTGCTCAATTTAATTAAAACTACATTAAACAACTATTTCACATTTCAAAATTTTTGAATTACTGAAGGAAATCACATACCTGAAAGTATCCAGGTTTTGTAAGATTGGCACTCACATGGCTGGCAGGAGTGTAAAATAATGTGTTCTTCATTTATTATGCTACATCTGCAGTGTTTCAAATGTTTGTATTCTGTGAATCACTAATTCTCTCTCTAGGAATTTATCCTAAGAAAATAATCATAAATGTAACTTGAATACTTTCATTGCAGTATTACTAACAACAGTAAAAAAAACTATAAAGTATTTCATATATCCTAAAACAGAAATGGTAAAATATATAATAATTCATATAATATACTTGTGTCAAAAAAAATTTAAGGATATTAAAAATCACTATAAGGTGATATGAAATAAATGAAGAATGTGCAATCAGATATATAATCAGGTATAATCAGCAAGGTCTCAACCAGGTATGTTACATATGTGTATATTGTACATCCAGAAAATGACTGACAGAAATTATAAAATGTTACTGGTGGGTACTTCTAGGTGGGATTACAGATTAATTACTTTGCCTCTTTTATACATTTCTGGACTTCTGAGTTTTCAACAATGAACACGTATTGGTCTTTTACTTAATACAAAAAGATACCAAATGGACCTTAATGAATCCTGAGTTAGCTTTCATATGAGTTATATGTTATATTCTCAACTTGTCACTAATAGAAAACCTTTAAATAAACTTGTACACATTTCAACCATATAACAGCATCGTGAAAATGGGCTTTGAAATAAACTAGTGAAACCATAATAAAAGCATCGTTCCAGTGATGTGGTTCAGCAAAGTAATTTTTAATAAGATTATTTTATCTCGTGATTTCAGCCCATATAGTAATAAACACAAAAATAGATGTTTCTTATCTGCCTCAGATAACATTAAAACAAAAAATCTGCCTGATTACATAAATTCATTTCAAGCTAACACCATTCATCACATTTAATCAAATCTACGTAGGGCTTTCTCTTATAAAGAACAAGAGCTTTTTCTCTTTTGTTTATCTTACCCTATCTGATGCCATAATAGAATAGTTGTAAATATTCATTATTTGTTTTCTAGAGAAAAGAAAAGGGATAGAGTTTATTGATGCCCTCCTTACCCAAAATCCCCACAGTATTTATGGTGGTCTCTCTAAATATTTCATGGATAAATATATAGCATTTTGTGCACACTAAAAATAACGAAAATAGAGAGACTTTAACCCCGTGTTGCCGTGAATTGCCAGTTTTGTAAAGAGTTATACACTTAAACTATGATATTGTAAACTCATATAAACTTCCCTTGATATATGAAAATAATGGTACTAAGTGCAAACAAAATTTAAGATTAAAACTATGCAAGAGATCTAGAGTCTTTCTGTTTTCTCTTTTACCACATTCCAACTAAAGGAAAACTGTTTTCTATACAACCTACTCACTAAATACTTCTGACACCAAATGTTTGGGGTTTTTTTTCCCCACACCAACTGATTCTTCAACACCAGCTGCGTACCCTACAATTCAATTCAGCTCAGTGCTGGCACTATTTACCCAGAGTTTACATCTGATCCCACAAAGTTAAGGGCTCAGTCCCATAAGACTGCGCCGCTTCAGAAGCCAATTGTAAGCCCAGACCTCCCATATTTCTGACTGGCCAGCTGTAAATTGGGGGCTCCCATGATCCCCTCCACAGGTTCAAAAATTTGCTAGAATGTCTCACAAAACTCAGGGAAACATTTACTTATATTTACTGGTTTATTATAAAGGATATGACAAAGGATATAGATGACCAGCCAATTGAAGTGTTACATAGAGCAAGGTATAGAGAGGGGCATGGAACATCTAAGCCCTCTCTTGGCATGCCACCCTCCCAGCACCTCCCTGTGTTCACTTGGAAGCTCTATGAACCCCATAAATTATGGATTTTTATGGAAGCTTCATTATTCAGGCATAATACCTTAACTCAATCTTCAGCTTCTCTCCCTCCCAGAGGATGGAGGTGTGAGATAAATCAATGAATGATGTAGTCTTACAAAGTCACAAACTAAGGCCTTAATCTGTGATACATTCACTCATTCTAATATGTAAGTGTGCAAATAGTTATGAATTGTGGTTTTAAACTAAAGACCAATGGGCTATCCAGGAGCCAACCAAGAGTTGTCTTATTAGAACAAAAGATGCTCCTGTCACCCAGGAAGTTCCAAGGGATTTAGGAGCTCTGTGTTAGGCACCGGAGCCCAAGACCAAATATTAGAACAAAAGTCTCTAATATTAGAACAAAAATACTAGAACAAAAGGTTCTAGCACATCTATCACTAAGAAAGTTACAAAATTTTTAGTGGCTCTGAATCAGCAACTGGGGACAGAAAGCAAATATATATATCTTATTTTGTCACACCATCCAACAGCAAATCCTGTCCTCTCTACCTCCAAATATATCTTGAAACTGCCTTCTTTTAATTTACTTGTAAACCCCTCATCAAAAACTGAAGGATGTTGCAATAGCCTCTTCATTGAGCTTCGCACTTCTACGCTTCTTTACCTCATGTCTTCGCATTGTCTAGAAGATCCTTGAAGGGCTTCCTCTGCCCCCCTTCCCAGTCTCAGAACTGGCACTTTCCCCTTGCCTGCTGCTGCACAGTCCTGCTGCCCTTTGACCTTTGTGGCTTCTGGGTCTTTACACTGGCTGTCTCCTCTTCCTGTACTGCTGTCTTCTCCACCCTTTTCACAGATGGCTCTCCTTCACCCTTCAGTTGTCTACTTAATGACTGTTTACAACGATCTCCTCACAGGCTGTTCTTTATTCACCCAGAAGTAGTAGGTCTTTCTGATTGGTTTTTCTCTCACAAAATCACATTGATTTTTAACCACAGTCCATAATTATATGCACATTTGAGTGTTAGAATGAGTGAGTGAATCACAGATTAAGGCTGTAGTTCGTGACTGTAAGACTGGATAATTTATTGTGTCAATTGAAAAAAATGCACAACCTAAGCATGGAAATTGTGTTTTATTTGGTAGACAAAACTGAGGACTTAAGCCTGGACACAGACTCTTAGATAGCTTGGAGGGACTGCTCCAAAGAGATAAGGGCAGAGCCAGGATATATAGGAGTTTTTGCAACAAAGACCAGGTAGTCAGAACATCAAAAGACGACCGTTAATTAAAGAAAAGCAGACATCTCAGGTTAATGAATTTAGTGCTTTTCTACTATAAGAAGATGCAAAAGGCTGGGCTCATTGAAATCATTCCTTTGATATGTACCTCAGCTATCTGGGGCTAGTATCCTGTGTTTTCCCATCCTGAGTCTCCTCAGCGTGCACCCTTGGGAGGTAGCTGCAGGGCTGATGGCTTGATGGTGGGCAAGCTGTTTCTATCCTGAGGGGCAGCTCTAATGTGATAGCTTGATGGCTGCAACATCCTTTGTTTACTGATATGGCAGGCAACATTTTTTCACTCACAATTGATTTATTCCCCAAACACTAGGAACCTATCATGGGCCAGATGCCAACCTGAGCACTGAAACTGCAAAAGAGAAGTCGCTCTATTTGCCCTCAACCGCAGTCCTGTAGCTGAACCCACTTTGCAAGCAGATAATTTACAGAACAGTGGGAGCACACTTGTAGTAAATACAGACATGGAAGAGTTAATGTTTCCTTGGAAATCATGGAAGGATTCATAGAGGAAATGACGCTTCAACTGGATTATAAACCAGTTGCTTATGCCCCACTGCACAGTTAAACAGTGGAAGGATGAAACACTTTAAAAGTAGAAGGAACTTTTTAAAAAACTGCAATAAAGACCATGTTCATTGTATAGGTTGAAAGGACTATTTTTAACATAAAATCATGTTTAGTATATTGACGTTGTTATATACTTAGGTTTCTACAATTCTAAGGTCTTTTTTAATGATATTCTTTTTTTCTTGGTAATAAAATATTTTTCCAGGGAAATGCTGAATAAATCGTTGTTGAAATACACTCCATTGCTTTCTATCAATGACCCTGAAGTAATATAGAATTTACACTTCACCAGTTGCTGTGCTCAAATGTGGAAGGTAGTGTATTGTGTTTGCTGATTAAAAAAAAAAAAAATGTATGGCATAGGTCTAAGTGGTTTTGTGCTCATTTAGTCTTGAGGAAAATATCATTGACTTAACATATTAGTACCAAAGTGCAAAGCCTAGACAGTTGACTCTCAGTATTTTAAAAATTATTATTGCAAAGTTCATTATGTCTAAATAGTTTTAAGATACCTGTATCTCCTTATGTGTATTTTTCAAATTGGCATAAACAATGGTAATGGAAAACAAAGCTATCCTGGAATGTGATCGAGTTTTGTTTTAAGTGGTGACTTTATTTTCTTAGGCAAATGTTGTTTACTTTTCCCTCAGAAACAGGAAGCATATCCAGAAGTTTTTACGCAGTGATCTTATGGATAGCTACGGAGACTTCGTTTTTCTTTTCATGAAATAATTATTTGTCTTAAGAAATATTTAGTAAAATCCTTAGAACTTATGCTTTATCATATCTTATTATGTTTTCCAATATCTAGGTTGGAAGAGAGCAATTTTTCTCAGTATGATTATCTTATGAGATTTTTAACACTGGACCTCTAATATACCAATGAAATGTTAGGAGTTTGTATCCCCTTTTCTTCTAGCCTCTAGATTTTTTTCTGTTTCTGCTACCTCACTTACATCTTTAAAAATCCCCATTTTATAGTAGACACTTGTGGAATAAATGGGAATCTCCACATTCGTCTTAAGTGTCTGCAGTGCCCAAATACTTCTAGTATATCAAACTATATGTTTGTGGAATGTCCACAGGTCTCAGACACTGGAATGAACAGTTTATTTACATTATCTGCATTATCTACCAATGGCAAACTTGACTCCAGAATTTTCATTTAAATCATATATAAAAAATGTTGAATTTGCTTAACATTTTAAAACTTTTTATGTTCTTAAAGTACTTGAAAATGGAACCAAGGATATATGAGTTTTAATTTAGAGTTCAGAATGAGGATGTTGTGGGGAAAGATTTAGGACTTGTTTCGAGACCTGTCCTATATATCTAAGTGATATTCAGAGGACTGAGATGTAAGTGAGAGTGGCATCCACAAATCTAAAGCAGTGTACAGTAACCTATGGTTGGTGATACATGTAGAGTCCGACCAGGTGATTACTGTCAGCATTAAGAATCAGGTACATATTGCAAGAATCATCGTGCATGAGGGAGTAAGACATGCTGGTACCCTGGAGGAGGAACCTTACGTTGATGGTAAACCTCAGGCGCTTGGTTCCATAGTGTTCCAACAGCATTGGCCTAAGAACACTCAGATAACTGACAAATATTAAACATCCATATTTTCTAAAAAACATGCAATGTATAATCAAATAATTTTAAAAGATACACAAACATTGTTTAAATGGCTATTTCTTATTTTAACTTTTAATAAAATAAGCTAACAAAATAGTATATTGTTAAAAGTTTAGGTATAAGAAGGTGTTTTTATAGCAATCAGAGATAATATCACCTTAGTGAGCGGCATTTCCATGATTGTAGTTGAATTAGGGTTGGAACTGAGTACATCTAAAGGAAGCATGTTTGTTTATTTCATTAATGAAATATTTAATGAGCTGGCAAATTGAGACTGAGGTTACTGTTGAATGCCTGAAGTATAGAAATTAGTTTTTATTGAAAGAACATCTCTATGTTTTATATGTATATGTATAAGTAGTACAGTTGACCTGCCAGTATAAGCTATCAAAGAGCCTGATTGAATACCTGCTAAATGAAGTGCTACCACACACCAAAAAACAGGAGTGTGTTGAAAAATTACTTATAAACAGGACTAGCATTTTCCTCTGGAATTAGATTTAAATCTACAAAATTATTTTAATATTTATTTACTTAATATTTCAGAATTCTTCAACATAAAAAGCAAAAAAAAAAAAAAACACTCTCAGTATATAACACATTTGTTTTCAAGCAGGTCTGCTTCTAAATGTAACTCCAGGGGTGAACGTAGGGGTCAGAGCTACAAATGCACAACCAGATAAATAAAATAGATCACTGGCCCCACTGAGTTATTAAGCATTAAAAATATAAATAGTAAAAGGCATACCAAAACAATCCTTTTCTTCTTAGATTAATGAGTAATCTAGTGTATATCCAAATTGTAATTTATCAACAGGTTAATTGGCTACATTTGTTTTTACTTTACAGTGTTTTTTCCTACAGTTCTAAGTTTTGACATATGCATCGTCATGTAACAGCCACCACAAATCTTCCCACACTCCCATCCATTGGCAGTCACTGATCGGTCCTACATATCTATAGTTTTGCCTTTTCTAGAATGCCACATAAATGGAATGTATGTGAATGTTAACAGCTTTATTCATAATATTTTAAAACTGGCAACAACTCAGTGTGTAAATGCAAACTATGTGGATAAGATACTCAGATTTGTAATTTTTTAGCCATCCTAGATTGTTGAGAAGAATTTAGCAGATCAATAGATCTGTAACTTGGAGATGATAAAGACTTGCCCTTTTATGAAGAATATAGTCAAGAATTCTTAGCACTTAAGGAATTTAAAAATGAAAGGATGAAGAAAATATATTGACGGGTTTGAGACGTACTACTCAGGGCTAATTATGTGAGTAAATTAACATTTTTGTCAGTTAGAAAAACTATTTTCTATGAAGTTTTTAACTTAATTAAGTGTTCCATAATAAGCAAGGTTAATTATATCCTACCTAGGGAGAATTCTGGCTCTACAAAACCAAAGATGAAAGTCAAAACACAGAACCTTAAGATAAGGAAAATGATGTTGTCATCAAGAAAAATTTGTTCATTTAAGATTGTTTAGCAGAGAAATATGTTGAACACATTTTTCTCAAATTCTACATTTATTATTGCATTCAATCCGACTTAACTTTATTGGATAGAAGCAGTATTCTAAGTAAAACTGCTTCATTTATTTAACAAACATCTACTAGTCATCTATTCAATAGTTGACACCATGTTGCATGCTAGAATTATAAAGATAAGTGTCACACAGTCTCTGGCTTCAGGTAATTCAGATTATGGCCAAGAAGATAGAAAAACACCAAAATAGTGGTTATATTGTAACAAGTGATATATGCTGTAATACACTGGTTAACATTTATTTCCTCTGATCACTCTGCAGTATCTCTGTCATGAAGAAATGCTTGAATTCTTCAAATGAGTGGTAGTGGCTCTGTCCTGCCACACACTTAACATTCATCTCTATTACAACACTTGCCATTCTGTATTATAACAATTTGTTTAAACTTCTGACCTCCACAATAAGCAGTGAGTTCTTCAAAGGAGAGGAGCTGTAATTTATTCACCACTTAATGAATAAGAGCAGATTCTTACTAATAGCTTTTATGGAAGGAGAGACAGGCATGCACAGTGGCGATGTGGAACACAAGGAGGGCCATGTCACCTATAGCTGAGATGGATTTTCAAGGATTAGAGACAACTTGATTAACAGTGGATCCAGGTGAGAGAAGAGAGGTAATAACACTAATATTTTATGGCAGAAGGATAAACAGGTAGTCAGTAACTGAAACGGAGAAGAATTGTTAACGAGAAATGATGGAATCTAGGTAGAGTGAATTTGAGATGTTGACAGGACATCCTTGAGAAAGTGTTCAGTAGAAGGCTGGAAATGCTGATCAGGAAAGAAGTCTGGATTAGAGATGTGAATTTGAGTGTCATAATCATGGAGGTGATATTGAAGCTGTGAAAGACTAAGAAATTTCCAAGAAAGAATGTCTAAGGTGAGTTAAGATTAAGTACTGAATTTTGAGGAATTCAAAGGCATCCCAAAGAAGAGGAGAAAAGTAAAGGGTTCTGTGGACTGGTGAAGTTTGCAGAGAGCCTGTAAAGGCACATCATTGGTGTATTTCAAGGTAAAAGGGGTGAGAAGATGGGAGGCAAGGGAGTGGAATACTGACCAAGCTTTGGGACATAATTCCTGGGTTCAAATCCCAGCTCCATCATGGGCCTTGGGCACATCATTCAAACTACCCGAACCCCTTTATCTTTACAATGCCTGTCTCATGGTTTTGTTTGGGATTAGATTGTATAAAATATTTAAAAGAGTAGGACACATAGTAAGCACTCAGTCCATGGATTTATTGACCTCAATGAAAGCAGTTTCACTAAAGTATTAGGAGGAAGATCTTGGAATCCAGAGGAAGAAGAGAGAAACAAAGCTATATCTTTGGAATTTGAAGAAAACCACTTTTGGAGTTGGCAGAATTTCTTAGTAGCACTGAGAAATCACCTGAGGTTAGATAACTTGGATCTATATGCCTTCAGTCATTATAATTATTATGTATTATGAAATATACAATAATATTGTTATATTAGTCATTCTGATTAGTTGAATTTGCTGTCATTTTCCAAAATAATAATGGAGAAAACATGTTTAATTAACATAGAGACAGGACCAGTACGGAAGACCATTATGGTGGCAAGAACTAGAACAGAGTACTGGTTAGATTATGACTTTAGCGATCCTTTTGTTCCAGCATCTTTGGATCCTGCATCATTTGGTAAAGAGTTCAGTGGAGTAAAAAACACAAGAAGGCTATTAAAAGTAGATAATAGGAAGTAGCTATAAACTAGACATAAAAATTAGGAAATCAGTAGATTTTAGAGCACTGGAAGTGTAGAAGACTGTGATCAAAAAATGAGATTGCAGAATTTGAGATCTTAGAGGTAAAGCAGTTTGAGGAGACGGAAAAATGTAAAGTATTATCAAATGGTTCATATAAATGATTCATTTGCTTCCCACACTACTCTGTGAGATAGGGAGATCAGAATAGCAAGTTTAAGTGGACATACTAGCTACGCCCCTCTACAAAAGGCTCAAGTGAAAGGCTTTAACTTTAGGAATCCATTGTGCTTTACATTACACCAGGACAAATTTGGAAATTTGTTCTTCATGTCTATGATGTTTGTTAGTTTGATATATTTTTATTTTTCTCTCAAGAGATTGAAACTTTCTATCTTATTTTGGGTTCTTTCACTTATATCATTTTAACTACAAAGTCATTGTGTTCATTTGAGTCTTTAAATGGTTTTAAGACAACTGATATTTTAAAATTCTAGTAAGAGTTGACGCATTTACTTTTAGTCGCTAATGCTAGGATTTACATTGGTAAACGCTATTATTAGAAATATTGATTCTATCTTCCTTGCCAGAGAAATAGTTACTTTAAAAATATTCATTTTTAAAAAACGGTAAAATTTCCTCTTTGTTTAATTTTGCTCTTTGAGTACTGAATATATTGTGCTAAGTATTTCTTAAAAATTCATTTCATGTGACTATGAAAGATTACCTCTGTAACTGCCTTTCTTTTAATCTCAATAAACCATGAGAATTTATTCAACATTTATGTCAGCCATTGCCATAAATAGTAGAAATTAAAAGAAAAATACTCCACAGTTCTGTGCTTAGAAAGCTCACAGGCTAATGGTCCATTTTGACACATATTTATAGATTTATAAGACAATGTGCTAAATCCAGTCCTGTAAGTCTGCATAGTATTATGGCAGTGCAGAGGGGAAGCTACCTAATTCATCCCGACAACGGCAAGTAAAAGGGGCTTCCCAGAAGATGGATGCTAGAACTGCATTATAAGATAAGTATGGGTTAGTCAGGTATGCACAGGGGTGCCTTGATTGAAGACAGAGGTTGGAAATAATGTGATGGTGATGGGAATTGAATGCAGCTCTAAGTCAGAGTGCACAAAGTGAGGCAGGTGATGTAAAGAGTTTAAGCTCAAGCGGTAAGCTAGGGCCACATAATGGAAAGCCTCGTATGTCTTTTAAAGGAGCCTGAACTTTGCTTTAGACTAGTGATTGCCCAAGTGTGTATATTTATAATTTTATGATTATATGCATGCATTCCTATGAGAAGATAATCTATGTATTACACTGCATATATAAACATGAAAAATTTAAAGATAGGTTAAAGAAGAAATAATATTTTTAAAATTATGAATGTATTGATAGAGGTTCTTGGTTGCAAACTACAGAATCTACTATCTAATTTAAGGAATGAAGTGATATAAGAAGGCTCTCTGAGTAATTGGGGTGATTGGAGAACCAGGCTCTTTGTAGGTGCTTAGCCAACCATAGCTCTAGGGCATCACTGCTTCCTCTGCTTGGCACCTCTGACCCTTGGAATTAGAGACCTGATATCTGCCAGTGTTTACAAGAGAAAAATTGAATGACTGCTGCTGTGTTTGCCAGAAGACTTTCTCATTTGTGACTCTGTAGGCCCTTTGTTATATGTCATATCTGTCTATAAGGGAGTCTGGAAATGTGAGTTTTTTGCAGTCTACCTTCGGAAGGTAAGATTCATAATGTGGGAAATTATCAAAATAAGATGTAGGGAAGATATTCAAAAGATTTGAGCAGCCGCAAATGGCAGGTATTTGTTACAGTGGTACAAAATACTCTTTTGCTGTCATTAAAAATACAATTATTATTGGTAATAATATGATTTATAAATGTGTTTGGTCATCATGTTTTAAGCTCTCAGTAGCTAATATCTCAAGCAAAATACTAACCTGGGGGGAGATCATCATTAATATTTTCTATAAGTTCAAATTTCAAATTTTCTTCTTGATAATTACTTTTCTAGTTGGTTTGCTATATGATCTCAAAACATCAATTTATTTGGAATGTATGGTGAGACTCATAAAGTACACATAGCAGAATAGGAAAAGTTACCGGTTTACCATTCCTTTATGGTTAGCTTGTGCTTTCGTTACAAATATTCTCTTCAATGTGTGGATTATTTGCAGGTGGTTTTTTTAAAGCCACTTGTCCATTTTATGAGACTTAACTTTTGTCTGTATCTAATATCTGTATCCAGTTTACCTGAATTCAATTAATAGAGTGCAGGTGAGCAGCAGTGTATCATAGTAGACTGAGAACCAGCCAGTAAGTGAGAGAACCATGGTTCAACCCTTCACCCTGTGGAGCTCCCATTCTCATTCAGGTGACCCTGCTCACCCTACATTACTTCTGCATCTTCTGACACACTGACTAAGTGAGGGTGCCTATGTTAGCCTGCACATGAATATTAATATAGCCTATTTTACTTCTTCTTCTTTAGATTAAGAACAGATATATTCAGAATTTCAGATATTTTTCTTATGCCCCAAGGGATTACTTTGTGCACCTTGCAGGGCAGGTGCATTACATTTTGGAATCTACTACCTTGGTAAAGAGAAGTCTTTGAAGAGTGGGACATAAGGAAATGACATGGCCAGATGTGAACGTTCAAGCACTGACCCAAATGTAGCAGATGAAGTTTATTGAGAAAGACTGAAGGCAGGAAGGCCAGATAAAAGAATATTGTATGTTGCCCAGGCCAGAAATGGCAGGAGGGATGATATGATAGAATAAGTCTCAATCTTCAAGATCTGGTAAGTGATTGGGAGTAGTTATTGGTAGGAGAAAGAATGAGGAATGATTTTCTGGTTCCTGACCAAAGCACTGTTGTTTTGTTTTGTTTTGTTTTTAATTTTTAACACAACAGGTGAATTCTTACATGCTGTGTGAATCCTGATTGCCTTCTCAGGGGAAAAAAAAGGTTATGGATAATGTTCTTCTTTCCTGATGCCATGCAGTCTTTGTAGCAGTATTTTCATTCATTCTATAAACATTCCCCTGGATCTGCTCTAGACACCGATTCATAGCAAACCTCCAATAAGATTACTCTCAGGTTTGCGCTCAGTTCTTAGCAGTATGATTTTCCAAAAATGGAAAGTGCACATTTTTCATCATGAGATTAAAAAAATAAGAATTCTCTTCCCAACGCGTGACACACGTTAAATGAGAGTGTGGGTGACTTTTGCATCTTGCCTCGTGTGCTTAGCTCATTACTGCTGCCTGTTTTGCCTTTAGCTGGGATGACAGCAGCTCGGTAAGCAGCGGCCTCAGTGACACCCTGGATAACATCAGCACTGATGACCTGAACACCGCATCTTCCGTCAGCTCTTACTCCAACGCCACTGCCCCGTCCCGAAAGAACATGCAGGTGAGAATTGCCCTCTCTGTTTCCCCAGGGCTTCTGCCACATTTTCCCCCAAATTATGTTGCATTGCATTAAAACATAGCACAACCTCTTAATCTGAAGGAATTGCATAAACTGAAGCAGCTTATGTATATATATTTTTTCAGTTGATTACAGTCTAACCCAGAAAGCCTTATGTTGCCATATCTGTCTTTATAATAATATGTGTGTCTAGAACTCCAAAAATGATTTTAATAGTCTAATTTTGGATAGTTCCTGATTAATTTTATACTGGTCTCTGAGACACATTGCTGGATCTTTTGTGAATGGTGAATCGAGAATGAATATTAGGTAATTAAGTTTTATTTTGCCTTACTTTTCCTTGTTAGCTTTGACATAGAAAGTGCCTTCCTCTCTGGAGTGTTCAGTTGGGGTTTTCTGCACACATTTCTTCTGATATTCTCTAATGTGTGCAATTGAGAATTATAGGGCTAAAACTAAGGAAACTTAAATGAAGACAGATAAAAAAAATAGAGGAATCTTCAGAACTCTTTTGAAATACAAATCACTGCTTTTTTTTTTTTAACCAGTTATCTGAAAGGACATTCCAGGGCCCAATTCACACTTGATAAACTTTTCTGCACAAAGTTTTTCTGTCCTATTTTCTTCATAGCTGAAGACAGATTCAGAGAAACGATCTGCAACCGATGAGCCCTGGGATAGTACCGAGGAGGTGAAAAAAACAGAGGAGGACTTTGATAGCCATGGGGATGGAGGTGGCAAGTGGAAGGGCGTTTCCTCCGGACTTCCTGAAGACCCTGAGAAGGCAGGGCAGAAAGCCTCTCTGTCTGTTTCACAGACAGGCTCCTGGAGAAGAGGCATGTCTGCCCAGGGAGGAGCACCACCTAGGCAAAAAGCTGGAACCAGTGCACTCAAGACCCCTGGTAGGCTTGTCATCTGGCAGCTGTTATGCCAAATTGTTTTATTGTTTCCATTCGATCTTTTTGTCTTTCATAGTAGCTTTTCTTAATTAAATCAGATTTTTCTTCATGCTAAATTTCTAAATTTCACATGCTTTGTCATATGCATCCACATGACTGTAACATTCCAGGCATCCTCTAGAGGGCATCCTCATAATTTGGTGAGTGTCTATTTTGCCACAGTCATTTCTGATCATGTGGAAATAAAATAAGCCTACTTATTAATAAACATAAGATTGCCTTCATTCTGACTTTCTTATGAAAGTTTGGGATATTTATGTTAACTCTGCCCCTACGTTTCACTTCCAACTCTAAGAGAAAGAGCAGTCATGCTAATCTACTTGGAAGGCTGGAGATTTGAAACATCATTTCTGAATTAGACTTGATGCAAAAAGGGAGTGAAAGAATTGTGCAAATTGTACTATCCTTTTTTTTAAAAAAGACTCTCTCCCTATTTTAAAAATGGTTCCTCATTTTAAATAGTGCCACCTGAAGTACTGATGTAACAGGGTACTCCAAATACAATCATCTCAGAGATATTCAAATGAATTCCTTTTTGAGCACTTAGTTTGATGAGATTAAGTGCTATCTTTATAAAGGAAGGGAGTTGCAAGATATAAGGCAATAATAAATAGCAAAAATAGGTGTTTTCATTTTTATCTCCTTGATCTCTCGTCACTTTCCTCTAACAGCCATATTTTTATAGCTTTGTAGTTAATCCTCTGAATGTATTAAGAGGACATGCCTATTTAAATCTAAAACAGTGAATATTTAGGAATTGAGGTAATATAAAGATGTATTCACATTTTACACTTTGTTTAAAGAAATATTGTGAAATCAAAATGTGCAGACACATAAATTTGTGTATTTTTCACTCATTAGGGAAAACTGATGATGCCAAAGCTTCTGAGAAAGGGAAAACTCCCCTGAAAGGATCGACTCTACAGAGGTCTCCTTCAGATGCAGGAAAAAGCAGTGGAGATGAGGGGAAAAAGCCCCCCTCGGGCATTGGAAGATCAACGGCCACTGGCTCTTTTGGATTTAAGAAGCCAAGTGGAGTAGGGTCATCTGCCATGATCACAAGCAGTGGAGCCACCATAACAAGTGGCTCAGCAACACTGGGTAAAATCCCCAAATCTGCTGCCATTGGTGGGAAGTCAAATGCCGGGAGAAAAACCAGTTTGGACGGTTCACAGAATCAGGATGATGTTGTGCTGCATGTCAGCTCGAAGACCTCCCTGCAATACCGCAGTTTGCCCCGCCCATCCAAATCCAGCACCAGTGGCATTCCCGGCCGAGGTGGCCACAGATCCAGCACCAGCAGTATAGATTCCAATGTCAGCAGTAAGTCAGCTGGTGCCACTACCTCGAAACTGAGAGAACCCACGAAGATCGCCTCAGGGCGCTCGAGTCCCGTCACTGTCAACCAGACAGACAAGGAAAAGGAAAAAGTAGCAGTCTCAGATTCAGAGAGTGTTTCTTTGTCTGGTTCCCCCAAATCCAGCCCCACGTCTGCTAGTGCCTGTGGGACACAAGGGCTCAGGCAGCCAGGGTCCAAGTATCCTGACATTGCCTCACCTACATTTCGAAGGTAAGAAAGCATAAAATGATGCTGAGAAAATATAAAATGCTATATCTTAGGATATATGTGTGTCCTATATCCTATCGTATAAAAGATGTATATCCTAAACATATATGTCCTAAGTATATATATTCTATGACACATATATCTTAGAATGTTTTATTCAGTTTCTGAGTAAAATGCGTTTTATGAAGCTGATGATATAAATAGCTAGTGAAAGAAATATCGCTCATTTTGAGAAATGCTTCAGCTTTGTAGTTTCACTATCATTGTCATATTAGCAACACAAATAGCATTTATGAGAGACTTAAAAGCAGATGGCAATACCTAGGGGGAGTGATAAAACAGGAGCTTGCAAAATTTCCATAGATTTTAATCTTTCCACAGTTAAAAATAAAATAGAACGTTAATAGGTCTTTATGACTATTGGTATTCGTTTCTAGTGTCTATATTATCTTGCTGGCTCTTAATGAGCTGGTGATCATGAGTGTGGATGAAGTTGTGTTCCTTGTACAGTACTGGATCACAATGGACAGATGTATATAGCACCATATCTTGACATATGAATGAAAATCTAGGTATGATATGATTGACAGAATTTGAAAAACTTTGGATGTTTGATACAGGATTATAACTAAGAAATGGGCTAGGTTTTCTAACTCTTCATCAGCTTTCTTTGATATGACTCTGATAAGCAGCAGGACTTGGTTTCTGCACCGGGACTGTCTTTGGTATTGAATATGCAGAGTTCTCCTTCGAGATATCACTGTTTTAAATACTGATGTGTTTTAAGTGGCAGGAAAATACATACAGTGAAAGACTTGGGACAAATAGTCAAACCTCTCTGGGTCTGTTTCCTCATCTATGAAATGATAGAGTATGATTTGTCTTTCATGACATGTTAAGTATTTTTAATGTTTTTATTATACTGACTAACCCAAGAATCTTGATATCTGGGAGATACCAAGGGTCTTGAACCATTTACTTTTATATTTCAGGCAATCTCAGATACATGGCTGTTTGCAAAACCTAGAGGTTTTATATCTCTCAGTAGCAATATTAGTCCTGAAGAGCTGGTTTTTTGAAATGTTGCCTCGCGTTGCAAAGAATAGTCGCTAGTAGTGGGAGTAAATATCTCTGTTGCTTAAGTAGAAGCCAGTGGTGCCCTCCAGTGGCCTTTACCTATGAAACAATTTCTCATATTCGTCACAAAATGTTTCACTGTAGGAAATATGGATTCCACTGCAACTTAATTAGTCATCGTTATGCCATTACTTCATGTCACTTTATTTCCATATTTACATAAATTCGATTATATCATCTGCTTCATTTACAAAACTAAAATGTTTTCTGAACTAAACTCCAGTGTCTAACTTAGCACCAACTGTGTTTCAAATCACTATTACAGATATGTATTTGAATAGCACTGGCAACTGACATAAAACCCTCTGGTCTTTCTTGGGGAAAATACAGACAAACCAACATGTTGCTGTCAGTGTCCAATATCGTTTCTAACCAAATGCTCTCTGAAAGTCAATCAGGCCACCAGCTATACAACATAACCCCTAAACCTTGCCTTAAGCATTCCTTTTAGATTTTGAATAAACTTTAAAATGAAAAGAAAAAAAGAAAAGAAAAATAATTTACATGTTATATACCGAATGCGTAGAAGTTGTTTCATTATAATGGTTCTGTAAATAGGTAGTGCAAATATTTAAGTTTTGCAAAAGATTCTCATGATCGCTTAATTGTGAAAGCCAGGGACTTTCATGTTTGATTTACAGTTCCTTTTGTTTGGCCCATGTCCCCCCACCACTGGGGTGGCAGCCCAGGACCGACTTACCCTTTTGGCGATATGAGAGATTTTTGGCACTAGAAGTTCAAGCTTATCAAGTTCATTAACATAGAGACAGGAAGTGCTCGGTAGCTCGGTCCACCAAAGCACACTTGGCTCTATGTACTGTAACCCTAAATATTAAATGTGGATATTAGTTTCTCGGAACAACTGAAGTTGTTATTTGTTTTTCTTTTAGGTTGTTTGGTGCCAAGGCAGGTGGCAAATCTGCCTCTGCACCTAATACTGAGGGTGTGAAATCCTCCTCTGTAATGCCCAGTCCTAGTACCACATTAGCGCGGCAAGGCAGTCTGGAATCACCGTCGTCTGGTACGGGCAGCATGGGCAGTGCTGGTGGGCTAAGTGGCAGCAGCAGCCCTCTCTTCAATAAACCCTCAGACTTAACTACAGATGTTATAAGCTTAAGTCACTCGTTGGCTTCCAGCCCAGCATCGGTTCACTCTTTCACATCAGGTGGTCTCGTGTGGGCTGCCAATCTCAGCAGTTCCTCTGCTGGCAGCAAGGACACTCCAAGTTACCAGTCCATGACTAGCCTCCATACGAGCTCTGAGTCCATTGACCTCCCCCTCAGCCACCACGGCTCCCTGTCTGGACTGACCACAGGCACTCACGAGGTGCAGAGCCTGCTCATGAGAACGGGTAGTGTGAGATCTACTCTCTCAGAAAGGTGAGCTCTCCTGGAGGCGTCGATGAAGCCCTCACCCCCTCCTCCCTGCACTGTACCTACCTCTTCCCACACCCCGCTCAATTCCCTTGATTTCAGTGGGAGTGCCACTTTGCAGAGGGACATCAGATTGATGAGACTGGCTGGGCCTTTTCTTTGGTCTCATTGCCAAGTTTGTAGAAGGAAAAAACCATTAAGGATCCATAAAAAATTGAATAATTAGTTTCTTAATATGAATGCATACATATATACCTGATAGGCAACTTAAATAAAATTCATAGCATGTATTTATGTATTGAATGATGGTTTCTCAAGACATGTCAGTGATTTGGCTTGAGCTCCAGGACAGCACAGCTCCTTAGGATAATTTAAGCATTTTTAAAGACCAAATTTAAATGGATTCTACAATTATGCTCAGAGTAAAATGTTCAATTGGCTTTATTAGTATTTCCATGGAAAAATAGCAAATGGATCACTGGGAATCCTAGTTGAAGTGGAAGAAAGATCAGTTGTCAGATATGAATTCTTAGAGAAAATTACAAACACTGGTGACATTTTTAGTAGGCTCTTTAAAAATAAACCACATTACAAGGTGTTTCTCATTGATTTAATGAATTACTGTTTTCTTCTAAACTGAAAATGAAGACCTTAATGAAGCATGCCTTACCTAATATACTTACCAGAAAGCATCTCTTTTGACCAAAATGGCTCTAGATTCTCTTCCCTAAAAAATCCTTTCTCAGATATTTTGGTACTGACTGTTTCCCTCAGGCACATGTCTTAAAACTGCCCCTTTTTTCCTGATGAACTCAATGCTATTTGTTTCTTGGCACACCTAAAGCTTTCAGAAATGGTCTTGGCTGTATATCTTAATTGAGTTATTTGTGAAAGCACCACTGGTCACTGAAAATGCCTGATACCTTTCCCAAACTTTTGTTCGGTCTATTATTGATGCTGACATATCACCTCAAACTAAGCACACGGCAAATAGGTTATTGTTTGTTAACCAGAATCAACCTCCAAGATACTGATTAGTTTTTAATCATGAATATGACTGCAACAAGTTGACCGTTTAACCATCAACCTACTTCTTTGGCATTGATGATACATTAAAAATACAGAAAAATGGTCAAGTAATTATCTGTAACCAAGTAACCCTCAAATAAAACCGGATGTTAAGATTGATGAGTTTTATGCAACATAAATGCAATGTTAATATTTTGCTTTGATCTATATTTTAGCAGAAGTCAGTATATATATATATATATATATATATATATATATATAGTCTCACTATAGAAATACACTGGCAAATATACAGTTACGTATTCTCTTTAAGCAAATCTTTTTTTTTTTCAGTCTTTGAAATAGACCAGTTTTACAGATGGATGTATTATAAATAGCCAGATAAATAATTTTTCTAAAATAAATTTTAAATAAATTAATTTTGAATAAATGAATGTTCTACCCTTGATTCTTAGTAAAATATATTGATGAATATTAAACTGTGAAAAGCAAATTATCTTCATAGGTATATTATATAATATAAACATTTAATTAGTTTCTTCCAATAGATTACTAGATTGAAATAATTTTTGATATAAGAAATTGTGCCTTTTCTTTCTTGCAAACAAATTTGCAAGCAATAGCAATTTATTCTAATCCTTGAAAGTACACCCAAGAACTTTATGATCCCTTGAAGAGAAAATTAGATCCTATCAGAGGTCCTGGCTTAATCATAATTAAGTCCGCAGAATGTTGGGAACATCAAGGAAACCAAAGAGCCATGCCTAAGAGAAAATGTGCCAAAGTGTAATATTTAAGACAAAGTAATTAGAAAGATATAATAGAGATGTATGTAAGTTCACGACTTACCTGTTTATCTACGATTTCAGAAGACTTTATTGATACTCATTATCCTAGTACTGTTAAATAGTTCCTCATTCAGATTTTAATTTTAGTCTAAATTTCTCCTCATTAAAATATCATAAACAAACAAACAAATTCTTTAACAGTTTTTCCTCTAACTGCTCTAGGTCATTGGTGGCCTTTGGTTATAACTATTAATAGTTCACATTTGTTTTGTTCATTTTGTTTTTTGTGACCAAACCAAACCTTAAAAATAATTTAAAGTTGTAGCCAAATTTTAAATTTTCTGGCTTGTTTTTAACTATCAGACCTGGCTCCCCTGCCTTTATAACCGTGCACTGAAACAGTGCCTGTCTTCTTCAGACTGTTGGTTAAAATTCCTCCTTCACTTGTGCAGGCATAAGAGTTTTCGACTTTTCAGTGTTTGTGAAAACTGTCTATATTATAAAATCATTAGTATCCAGATTCAAACAGATATTTCTGCTTAAAGTTTTAACTTATATTGGTAAACTTAAATTTTTTTCTGATTTTTCTTTCATTAAATTCTCTGCATCATACAAACACATAATGTTTATACAATTAATAACATGGGCAAAACAGTGCCTATTTTCAGTGTACTCTGAAATGTTAAAATTGAATAAATTTGCACACATGAAAGAGGTAATCTTTAAAATGGCTTATGACTGTATTAATGTTTCAGCATTGTGTAGTTTATATTTAGAGGTCTCTCTTATTTGTTCAGTATGATTCCTTTTTGTTTGTTGGTTTATCTACACTACTAAAAACACATCTATAGTCACGATGTATGCTAGAACTGGCCTCTACATAATATAGTAATTACCGTATGTGGACATTCCCAAAACATAAAGTAAAAGTTGTATGATGCTTTTGGATGCTTTCTATTGCAGTGCTAAATAGTGGAGTACACATAGAAGAAAACATTTTAGCTTTGATTTTGAGTGATTAAATTTCAAGTCAATGTGTTTGCATTCATGTTGTATCATCCCCATTATGCATATCATGTGTATTTAATTTTGATCACTTGAGGTTCTAATGGAAGAGATGTATCATACTGCAAATTCAAATTAATTTTATTATTTGCTTAGCCACATCAAAGATTATAACAGAAATTCCTAGACTTATCCCACCTAGTTGTTGACACCCTCTTCCTTTATTTTTAGGAAGGCCACTTCTCATTTTCTCCAGACACATTCTTTCTTCCCCTTCTAAGACCAAATGGGAATTTTTAAAAATAGAAACTGAAAACTTATAGCCTTTTAAACATCTAATTTATAATTTCTAAAAGGTGGCGTCATTTAATTTCCTTAAAATATTTAAATGATGCCAGAAACATTACATTTCAAGCAGATATTATGTATTATTTTTCCTCTCTTATGTGTAAGTGGGATTACATCTGCCTTTATTTTTATTAAAGATCGTTTAAATACAAAAAATAAGTATTAAAAGGTGTTTTATATCTTCTCTGTCCATTGGAAGTTGTCACTTTAACTTAGGCAGAGAAGATCGTTCTTATTTCCTCCTCTACGATTCTCCTGCATGTGAAATCATAGCAGAAGTCTAGTTATTTGCATGGGGAAGGAAAAACTACCACAGGACTAGGTAAATAGAATCTAGAGGAGAATTACGTTAACATATAATCTATCTTCTCATAGTCCTGTCACTAAATTATCATCGAAGATGTCACAACAATGGACATCTGGTCTCCTTTGGTTGGCCTTTTCCAATGAGTTAAGCATTAAATATGTGTTACAAAAAGACTTATTTTGTGTAATTCAAACAGAACCATTTATGTTGGATGTGTAATTTCGAAGTTTTGTTTACATTATGTCCTTAGGGGTTTTCTTTGTTTTAACAGCATGCAGCTTGACAGAAATACACTACCCAAAAAGGGACTAAGGTATATATTTCTCTCAGCACAATTGCTGCCTTTCTCTGTTGTTACGTAAACTTTTTGTGCTGTCTCCTTACCTCTTTCCTTTTTTGTTTGCGAAGAAGCACCTGACATTGAGGATGAAATCACTTTTAATCCTGATGTTTTCTCTGGCCTGAGGAGTTGGTGAGATGGCCCTCAAGTAGAGATTTTGTTAGAGGCCAAAACTCAGTAAATTCAATCTAATGTAAAAGCCATTATTTGGGGGGCAGCAACTTTTAGTTGAATTCAGAACTCACTTCTGAAAATTAAAACAAAATTTTAATTTTCCTAACATTTGCATCTTGGAGGCATATGCTTGCAAAACCTCGCCCCATATAGTCTACAGATGTGGCCAGTGAATGTTGAAAAGTTGAAGGATGCTCTAATTTGAATCAAAGAAAACATATTTTCATCGTCAGATGACAAATACTGTAATTAAGGTATAATTTTTAAAGAATCCTTTTGGTAAAAACTCAGAAGAACTTTATTTTCTATTTTTCAGGAGTGCTGGTAGCTATCAGATCAATATAGACATGAATTAGTCTAGTATTACATCATAATATCAAAATAATTATTCAGTTCCTTATAAAAAATAAAATGAAAATTTAATGCATAGCCATCCTTTACTGTACACTTTTATCTGATGAGAAGATACGGAAGGAACTATGAATAGAGATATAACACTCTATGAACATAAGTCAACTGCTCTTTGGTACTAAGAATTGACTTACTCTGGTAAAAGTGAATTCTGGCCAAATAGGTCTTTCTCTGTTATCCTCCTCCTCTCCACTTTCTTAGCAAGAGCAAACAGCTTGCAATTATTCCATTCTAAGATTTCATTCCAGAAATTTATTTTCCAATAAAGGAAGCCCATTTCTCTCTCCATTTTTTAAAAAAAGATCCAGACATGGTGTCAAGTGGCATTTTAACCAAAAAAGTGTTTTTCCTTTTTTTTTAAAATGATCTGTCAATTTGTGTTCTATTTCCTATGTCTTCCTGTGAGCATCACTGCAATTCCCTTGGCTTCTGGCCTACTACTGTCCACCATATTTAGTCTGTTTTTCACCCTCTTCATATCCTTCTAAACACTGTGCTTTTGAGCCCTTCTCAATTAACCTGGCTGTCTGCTCACTGCTTATGATTTTCAACTACATATCTCACAGAAGCATAATTTTCTTTTCGAAATCCTTTATTTTTTTTCCTGTGAGATTCAAACAGATGGTGTCAAACCATCTGGAAGAACTAAGCAATTATAATTAGATTCAATCTGTTTGAGAATGTTGCTCAGCCTGACTAGTAAGCTCCTCTCAATTGTTTTCTCGTCTCAATATTGCCTTGCCCTTGCAGATGTGCTGAAGTGTCTTAGCTGTGCTGTTTTGCAGATATACCCCATCATCTCGGCAGGCCAACCAAGAAGAGGGCAAAGAGTGGTTACGCTCCCATTCTACTGGAGGGCTGCAGGACACTGGCAATCAGTCGCCCCTGGTCTCCCCTTCTGCCATGTCATCTTCTGCAACGGGAAAATACCACTTTTCCAACTTGGGTAAAATATTCTAAAACATCAGTTTCATCTTGTTCCTTTCACCACCTACTCTCCCAGGAGCCCTGGCATCTCGCCATAAGAATGGTTCATTTAAAGAGGAGTTAAAGACACCTTCACAGTACCTTTTATTTGTATGCTTACTGTCCACAAAATAATTTCCAAACATTATGCAGTTTATTGCTCATGACAACAAGTTGACATAGGCAATACTGTTGTTATTTTATAGTCTAAGATCCAGAGGCAAAAAGAGATTATTTGACTTAAAAAAAAAAAGAAAAAAAGGCTCACCCCTTGTAAGAGGCAGAGGCAGTAACTGATACCAGAACACCTGACTTTAAGTCTAGGGGTTTTCTCAGAGTCCTCTTAAAAACCAGTAAAACACCTCCTTACTTTCTGTTTAATTTTTTTTGATCCTTATAAGAACATGAATTATCTTTTTGTAGAAAATAGAAATAATTAGGAAGAAGAAAAATATGTGATTCCATGACTCCACGATCACTTCTTTGATCATTTTAAAGTTAAAACTCTCCTTAAAATGCGTATGAGAGGGCTTCCCTGGTGGCGCAGTGGTTGAGAGTCCGCCTGCCGATGCAGGGGACACGGGTTCGTGCCCCGGTCCGGGAAGATCCCACATGCCGCAGAGCGGCTAGGCCCGTGAGCCATGGCCGCTGAGCCTGCGCGTCCGGAGCCTGTGTTCCACAACGGGAGAGGCCACAACAGTGAGAGGCCCGCGTACCGCAAAAAAAAAAAAAAAAAAAAAAAATGCGTATGAGAATTCCTATTAAGATAATACCCTGTGAACATTTTTGGATAAATGCACTGAAAAGAAATGACTATTTGAGCCATTGGATTACTTTGTGTTTAGCATAATTTGTATGAAATATAAAATCATTTGTGTAAATGTCATAGAAAACACAGGGAAAGTGACGAAATAAAGTCTAAACATGACAGTTATCATTTAATAGATCCAATGCTTTTAAAAATAGATTTCTTTTCTATAAAGTCACATATAAAATAGTATCATTTTTTTTCTCTTTTCACTTGAGAAGTTTTTTTGTAATGATAGACCAACAGATTGTCCAAATTCTTTAATTTGGGCTTTTCAACTTTCCTCCCTGTAGGGATAGTCAAAGCTATTTCTCTTCTATTGTAACTATTCCTGCTATACAGAATAGAGCTTTTGGCAATGAAAAACACAATTATTTTGGTCATGGTTCCACATGCACTAATGAATATCTATCAAACACCAAGTTTTTGTTGCTAAACCTGCACAATGATGAGACTTCTTTGCCTCATAATGGCAAAGAATGGTATAACTTTTACTTTGAGTTGTAGTTATAAAACACAGCAGGAAGCTTAAAACTTTGACTTCAAAAAATGAAATAAAAATGTTTTTATAGAGCCATAGACATATGAAACAAAATCTAATTTTATGCAACATTGGAATCAAACCCATGTCACCTAGTTTGCTAAGTTTGCTGGGTATCTCATGTCTCCTGTCAGTCTTTTCATTACTTGACATTAATTTGAGTATTTGAATCCCCACTCCATTATTTTCCCATTGTTGTTATTCTGACTCTATCTAGTCCATCTTTCTTTGAGAAGAAAAAAAACTCACTACTTACTATGTCTGATCTTAGCAAGTCATTTAACCTCAACTTTCTCATCTGTTGAATGGCTTCATAATACCTAGGTTATATTGTGAGGCATGACTAATGTGTGCAAAGACACAGGAGATTATCAGACTTGGTGGGCTCTGCTACATCATCATTTTTATTGGAAAGAGATGTCTTACACTGTCAGAGACAGTTGCAGTAGATTTCAAATTGATCTTACTGCCTCTACTCAAATCTCTCAACATTTTCACCCAGTGGGACTTACGAAGAGAGATCTTCCCATACATGTCAACACACTCTCATGTGCCTAGCCATATTTTATAAGGATATGTGGATTCAAATCAGGTGTTCTGAGATCTCTATGTTGTATTATTTTACAAGAAAAAACGATGACTAATTTTAAAATCATGAAAATTACTTTTAGAGAATTTGGGTTGTATTTCCAGATCACTGGAACTTATAATTATTGGGTAAGAAAGTAGATACTATTAAAATGCAGTCATATATAAGAGTTACTTTATTATTAAATTAAAAAAATATATCAAATGTAGCTCTTTAATTTGAATATGGATAGCATTGTCCTACATTTTACTTTGGTCATCACTTGTTTTCAATTTGATCATTATTTTTTCTGAATGATCAGTAAGATAAGTGATTATTGCTAACATTCAAGAGTTGCAGTGTCCATGTTTTTTTATCCTTACCCATTAAAATATATTAAGACATAAAATTTTTAGAAATATTACTGTAAAAATCACGTATATATAACAAACATTTAAAATTTAAGATCACTACTATTATGTCATTATTAGTAGACTACTGTGAGCCACTGCCAAAGTAAACTCTGGTTTGTACATAGTTTCTGGCATGATAGCTATGTTAGAAACCATTCCTACCCAAGAAAGCATAACAGAATATATTTATATAAAAAATAATAAATTATTGGATGCAGTTTCATTTACTATTGGTCACAGCCCTTGTGAGGCATCCCATAACCTAGTGAGACTCATTGTCATAGTCCCACGAGTGATAATTGCTCAGATTCATTTTTCACCTTGCCTCAAGGGTTACCATGTAGAAGCATTATTATCAACCTGTCACTTTCAAATTCTGTATATTTGATGGACCCTTTTTCATACAGAGTGATGTTTAAACACCTTTGTATAGGAAGTTTCTTTGCTTTACTCCCAAAGGTCCCTCTATCTCGAATGTCCTTCTACTCCCCTCTCCATATTCACCCTTCAAGCCATTCAGAATTAAGCCCTTTCTTCTATACTTATGGAAGAATAGAATCTCAGAGTTGGAAGAGACCTATATCTGGTTCAATCGTGCATCTATTATGTAAATTCTAATGACAGCTCTAGCTTCTCCTCTAAACCCACCAATGACAGAAACTACCTAAATCTAGATATAGCACACTTTTGAAGTTCTTTAAATGATCAAATAAACATTTCTTGAATCTCCACCTAGTTCCCAGTTATATTCCCAAATTCCACAAAATAAATTAAAATTATGTTACATATGACAACTCTTATTAAAACAACATCATAAACTCACTAACTGATGTGTCTAGATGTGGCAGCAAAGTCAGGGGGCAACTTGGAGGTATTTAAAAACCCACTCCATATTTCTGTCAGTTCCTATTCTCAGATCATTACAAATAAACATATAACTTAATAAAAACAGTGGCTTTGGTATAATATATAGCTTAAGACAAAGTCAGTAGTCCTCTTTTCCCTAATACATAGTCACACCTATATCTGTCCTATTAGAAATGTTTACATGTTTTCTCCTGGCTTTGAATGGGTCTTAGAGGCCATTTATTCTGCCATTTTTATTTTTTAATTCATGAAGAAACTGAAGGGTAGAAATGGAGGTATTTGCCTAAAGCAAATGGAAAACAAAGCCACCACTAGAAGCCCTGTACTAATTTGTGTCCCATTACAAAAATTCTCTGTCTGTCATACTTTTGTCTTCTATTGCATAACTTTTCTCAGTCTGTTCTATGTTATTAATTTCTCTACCTTTCAGTCACCTCCCCTAGAGGTCACTCTTGAAGCCAGGGATCTTGCCATATTTATCTTTCTATTCAACCACAATAACAAAAAAGCAAACCCGTCATAGATTTTAACTTAATTGAACATTCTTAAATAAAATGAATGTATTTCCAATGGAGAAGCTATCAGAAGTGCTTATAAATACAAACTATTCCTTTTAAAATCTACCCTAATCCTCATTACTATTTCACTTTGAATGAGCTAAGTGTTATGTTTTAAAATTATAGAAGGATACTTACTTGGATATCTCTGCAACATTCTGTAAGAATTATGCAAAGCCAAACAATGAATGAAATGTCTTTCTAACCTCTATATACATATACTAAAATGATGTACTTCATTGCGTTTAATACTTCATTTATTTAGCAAAAAGTCAATTCATACTGTGGACCTAGAAGAGTCTGATTTACCCCAATCCAGATACCTTAAACATAAACATTCAAGTCTAGAATGTCCTTTGGAGTATCTTTTGGCTGTCCTCAGCAATCAGATTGATTGTCACTGCTGACTGAAGGAATGTGCCTGAAAGATCTCTCTCTCTTACTCTCTCGCTCTCTCTTCTTTTCTTCTTTCTTTCCTTCTTTCCATCCTTTCTTCCCTCCTTCCAATGGATTGGGGACTTTGCAAATCCCCAGTTTCTTTCTTTCTTTATTATGTGTCACATATGCACACATAGGTACAGTTCTTAGGTTTTTTATTTCTTTTCTTGGTCTTTTTTTACTGTAATTCATAGTTAGCTGTATCAGAGTTGTTCTGTGGATTGATTCATTAATACCTGTAAAGTATCCAGCACAGTGCCTGGCAAATAGGAGATAATCTCCTTAAGTTATCTCATAGTATGTACTCCTCCTATTTTAGTTTGTTCTGAGATCTAGTAATTACATTAAGAAATGTAGTCTCTGTGTCACAGGAAAAAATAGCATATTCAGTCAACCACATCTTTCTTTAAATTGATGATTATCAGTTGGCCTAAAACGTTGAGTGTCATTAGAACTATTTGGCAATAAGCACTAGGTAAATAAATTCATATTCCAAATTACAGACTTAAGGTACTGCTTTGGAAAAACAAGTTTATGACTTTTGACAGTCTCACCGTGACATTCTCATCTTAGACACAGTAGAAAGTAGTTTTATGTGATTAACCTCACGATGAGCTATGGATACCACATACATTAGATTATATTTCATTTTTATTTGCCTCTATTATAACCTAACTTTGATAATAATGATGGTACTGATTATGAACTGACAAAAATTTAGAACTCAAAATGACTGAAAGTCTTTGGCTGGAAGCTTCCAACGTTTCTTCCTGGGAAATTTAAATTTCTTGTATTTTATATTCCTTTCTATTTTTGCTTTCCCCATTAAAGTCATCTATTTTTCTCTAAAAAGAAATGTGCAGCTTCTAGGAACACAATCTTTTCTTCATAATGAGCAGCAGGAAATACCATGTTATTTCTAGCAAAAAACAGTAGAGGTGACTCGATGGTTTTGTTTAATACTGCTTTAAAAATGGACATACTGCTTGCCATGAAAGTGCTAGAAAAAAAGAGGACTCCACTGTAACTGCTATTGAAAATTTCAGAGGCAGACATCCCAGAATAATAGGCTGTGTGTGCTTTGTTTTTCAGTGAGCCCGACAAATCTGTCTCAATTTAACCTTCCTGGGCCCAGCATGATGCGCTCAAACAGCATCCCAGCCCAAGACTCATCCTTCGATCTCTACGATGACTCCCAGCTTTGTGGGAGTGCCACATCTCTGGAGGAGAGGCCACGGGCCATCAGCCATTCAGGCTCATTCAGGGACAGCATGGAAGAAGGTAGGCATCGGGGGAAATAAAGATGAAGTTACTTTAGTTAACTCAGACGTGAAAACTATCACATCACTCACATCACAAGGATTCCCTCAACAAAGTAAATAAGTATAACTCTCACTTGGAAGCCCTGAAGCTTGAAGAAATTTCAGTCTGCATTAGCTTCTGTTTCTTTCTGTATTTGGAAATATGCCAGAAATTGTTTCGATTAATACTTGGCTATAGAGCAGTTCAGAGTAAGTCTGGTGTTCTCATACAGAAATCTGTGTAATTTTAGAGACTATTTACCCTGGTGTGCCAAATATCCAAGTGACTGTCTTGTTTGACACCTCAGTTTAAAAACCGTAAAAGATACATAAACCAGAAAAAATTCTCTTATGAAACAACCACATGCTGCCGACTTTTATTCTCAGAAACTCCCTCTGGTGTTAGTTTTTATTATCATATTATTTTAGAATTCATATTGGGCCTGCTTTTTGCTTCATAAGTTACATTTCCTTATCCATTACATTAAGGTTCTCACCTGACCTAATAAATGTCTTTGTAGTTGTAAAGTTCTACATGAATACTTTATAACAAAAACTCTTTGAAAAACTCAGGAGGCTTAATTGATTTTCAAATGTATGTAATTTTCTAAACTGTATAACCTCAAATGTCAAACTTGATGATAACATTTGAGAGATTTTCTTCTTTGATTTAATGAATGATTTTTAAGTACCCACACAGGAAAATTGTGGCACACATATTATAAAGCATATCAGCTAAGGATAAAATAGAGGTAAACACAGAAGTTCAACTAGATTAGAACAAAATCAGACGTGTAATCAGCCCTACTGTCCTAGTCCTTAGTAAGTCTGTATAAAAAAAGGGACTCTAGGTCTTGAAGCATACCAAGGGTTTAAACCTCTGGTCATCCACTTATCTGTGGTATGAACATGAGCTAGTTGTGTAACTTTATTAGTCCTGATTTCTGTATGTGTAATTTCTAAGGATGAAAACAGAGTCAAGAATAGTTCTGTTCCCTTCTCTTTCCCCTTCCTACCTTCCTATTTAAAGTATCTTCTGACTGTAATTGAGGTAGCTGTGAAAGTTGACTCCTGGTCTTCAGGTCACCGCTGTACATTTATTTAACACGCTGGCACTAAATCAGTTGACCGTAGTTGCCACTGCCTTTTGGGATATTAACCAAACCACTGAATTCACCATGACAGGTAGTGAATTCTACCCTGAGGGTCTGCTGATTGCTTCAAGTGTAGACAAAATGTAATTAATCTGAAATGTAAAGTCATCACCTTTCTGAAATGGTTCTTTCACAGACAGGCCTCTTATAATACTGGAAAAATGATTTGCTAAGCATACTGATGGCTTTCTAGGGTGCTTCATTGACAGAGCAAATGCTGTTTATATGCTGGGAAATTCTGGCCTTCCATGTATGAGAATTAAATAATCTGAACTGCTGAAAGCCAGCCCCAGTGGGCGAGATGGCTTTTTGATGTCTATACATTGAATACTGAATTATTATAATTCTTAAATTATGCTCTAAAATAAAGGAATTGTTGGACAGGAAATGTAAGGGACTTTATTGATTCCCTGCCTGGTGCTCACGGTGAAAGATGAGGAAACTGAGCCACAAACTTTAAGGTTATAGACCTAAGCAGCAGAAAAAGGCTAAAAATGCGATCTCCTGATTCATCGTCCACCTTCCTACTGGTGCACCATATGCTAACAGTCTAAGTTCACACCAGTGTTATTAGAAATTGAAAGAATGTGCTTTTGTTTAAAGATGACTAGCATTTTTCACACCTCACAGAGTGATTTGCTCAAGCTAGGACTCTGGGAGTCGTCCTTTATTCTGCTTTTGACCCACATCAGTTTTAAAGAGGTTCTTCCTGGTGTCTCTCAAATTCATCCCTTTATTTTCATCCCAACTGCCTCTATCCTACACAGTTTTCCCGGTCCTCTCCAGACCAGGTCGTGAGCACCCCCAGGTGCTTTTGTAGTACCCAGAACATTGCTCTTAATAGTGTTTATATGACCCTGTTGTGATTATCTTTTTAGTTACTTATCTTTCTACTTCTTTTTGGGCTCCTAGGATTGTGGCATTCAATTTTACAGTCCCAGCATCTAGCAAGGGCCTATCACATTGTGTGCATTTGACTAATGTTTATTTAATGGATGAGTAAGCAGAAATAACCTTATATTATCCCGCAATGAAAAGAGGAAGAACTTTTCTACAAATATAATTAAGCACAATTTTATCCACCTTTTGGGCTTAATATTGTACATTGGACTTGCAGAAATATAAATCATTCTGTTAATTGTTTAAGATTGGTATTTTGATGCACCTACCTAAAAGACAGTATGCAATTTCCATCCTTAATTTCAATGAGACACCACCTTGAAATAAGAAGTACTTTCTGTTACTAAAATTATGAAGGAAACCATACTTCTCCATTAGAATGGGTATAATCAGCTCATCACAGATAATGTTGGAAGAGCTTGTTTCCCTGAAAATTTATGGAGAAAAAAATTGAAAATGGATCTTTGTTGTATAAAAATGAAATTAAATAAAATACATAAAGTTTTTTTAAAGTTTAAACTTTCATGGCAACTTTAGGTGTCCATGATTTTCGTATTATTTATTATGTGGGAGTTTACTCTAGTTTTCAATACGTGCAAAGCATGCTAGAAGGGCTTGCACTTGTCAGTTCTTCTCTGTAATGTGGTGGAGGAGGTACTTTAGGGACCTTTCCATGGCTCAACATTTTCGATCTCTAAAAAATGACAGCAGACTTGTTCTCAGATTCTTATGTTATTTTTATTTCCTTAATCACCTATTCTTCACTTTTCAGTAAAGGTCTGGTGGTTCTGAGCAGACTTCATTACTTCACCTCTTGTTCTTTTTTGCTTTCTTCAGTTCATGGCTCTTCATTATCACTGGTCTCCAGCACTTCTTCTCTTTACTCTACGGTAAGTGTTGACTGTTAAGAAAACGCTTTTGCCTTTGCCAAGCACACAAATGGTTAAATAGGTTGGCATTTACACAGAAGCCGCGCAATTAAATAAGGGTATACTCTAAGCTCCTGCATACTGATAAGGTGGTGGGTGCTCTCGCAGCCCTTCTATGGCTCATTTGTATGTGCTTCCACTTGACCTTTATGTACTCAATGTAATCAATGAGCGGATAGAAAACTGAATCTCATAAAACCCGATGGGCTATGACTCGGAATCCCTGAAACCATGTATGATGATCCACCATATAATCTTACAATACTGACCACTTTTCCTTGTTCGGTTCCCTGAGCCATGACTGGTAATTGTTCTATGGTATCTTCTCCATTTTCTTTCATAAGTTCATTTTTTGAGAAGATCACACCAAAGGGTAAAAGCGTAAAAGGCTTGGTGACTTTTTAAACTGTATCTTCTGAAAGAGTGTGATTTTTAAAACTTCATTTCTTAAGAGAGGAATGCCAGTGTATCAGCGTATTTTCCCAATGTGTGAAATTATATTTTGTTTTTGCCAAGATGAGTCTTCTGTCCACTTATTAAAATTTCATCATTTTCAAAAAGTCTACAGGCAGTTACGTTTTACGAAAAGTTTCCTTCATCCTAGGTTAGAGCAGGGTATATTTTAGTTTATGAATCTCACTGAGTCTTGAGCACTATGAATAATCCCTAATCCTGTATCGAAAGGTTCATGAAAAGTTCAAAGCCTCAGCTGTCACTGAATAATTAAGCATTAAGGGCAATACTAATTTTTTCATTCGTTTTCATTAAGTTCAAATGTTATGGCCCTCTTTCTATATTTATTGCTTTAAAGTGTTACTCAAGATCAGACTATCATTGGCAGAGGCAATATTTTTCTTATCATTTCTCCTTTTAATGATTAACATTGCCAATCGATTCTATGAATAATGAAATCACTGTTAGCGTTTAGATAAATCTGCTGTTTTAGGCAAACGGATAAAGAAGTGAGAAATGTAAAAATGTATCGGAAAAAACACAAAGAAATATGTCATGTTCCTCCCATTGGGCCAATGCCACTGCTTGACGGGAGATATATTCTGACTTAAACCCTTGCAATTGAAGTCTCTGTATAACATTAAAAGATGCAGCATCATTATAGTCATATTTTAAATATATAAAAAACAATATTTGGATAAGAAACTACCTTCATGAAGCCTGAGAAAAACTCAAGAAGAAAAAGAGCATGGGTTGAGGAAAAACAGATGGCTAATTAGTATACAAGAATCTAATAGACCTTTCTGTGATAATAAAGTTATTCTATACCTGTACTAGATTATACAGTAACCACTAGTCACATGTGGCTATTGAGTATTTGAATTGTGTGTGGTATGACAAAGGAAGTGCATCTTTTATTTTAAGTAATTTGAATTTATATAGACACGTGCCTTGTGGCTGCTATACTAGATATTACAGGTTTACAGGGAACAAAGGAGGTACATTTAAAAAATTATAGATTTATAGGAGCAGATGTCAAAATAATAGGGATAAATTAGAAAGTATAAATGAGAAGTATTAAGAGTACAATATGAAATAGGCACAGAGATGAAAATAAAGAAACTATACACACATATTTATGTGATGAAATAGACCCTCATGTTAAGTGTGAAAAGAATGGATTAGGTGATCAAATCACATGAGAAGGTGATATTATTAGGAAATTAAGAAATTTAAATAGTTCTGTTGGAAATGATGGAAATTATATAATTGAACTGACAGCCTGTAGTAAGACAATTAAAATAAATGCATATATGGAGGAGTAATAAAGAGAAAAATCGCAGGTGATAGAGGAGTCATTTCTGTCTCCAGTCCCCCATTATCATGCACTGATAGTTAATTGGCAATGAAAAGATATCTGTGAAAGTGCTTTTCAAACTATGAAGTGAAAAGTCAATTTATCATTTTTCTTCATGCCTCCTTAAGGACTCAGGATAAAGGATCAGTTGATTTACATTTTTGCCTGACTCTATCAGGAGTTATTGTGTGACATCAGGCAAGTTGCTAAATTTCTTTGGACTGTACCTGCAACGTAAAGTTGGCAAACAGCAGCCAGATCTAGCCCATCTGCCCCAAGGGATTTCTGCAATAGTTAGAGAAGATAAGGTTCATTACATACCATAAATTACAGAAAATTATAAACTGCATGGGAGCACCATTTATATCATAGTCTTTGTGATTTGCACCTTTTGAAGTTATGCCATGTGCAAGCAACACAGTTGTGCATGATATCCCTTCATAAAATAATTAGGGAACTTGCCGGCCGTGCAGTGGTTAGGACTCTGCACTTCCACCGCCAGAGGCCTGGGTTCAATCCCTGGTTGGGGAGCTAAAATCCCGCAAGCCACGCGGTGTGGAAAAAAAAAAAATTAAAGTGTTTAGGGGAAAAAGATTATTATTTTTTTAAAGGACTATTAGACACTATTTGCTATTATGAGGCAATATACTGCTCTTCCTAACCATAAATATAAACAGTCTTTAACACCATCATTTATGCAACTTATAGAATTATATGTTTTGATTAAAAATATTAAACTAGGGCTTCCCTGGTGGCGCAGTGGTTGGGAGTCCGCCTGCCGATGCAGGGGACACGGGTTTGTGCCCCAGTCCGGAAAATCCCACATGCCGCGGAGCGGCTGGGCCCGTGAGCCATGGCCGCTGGGCCTGCGCGTCTGGAGCCTGTGCTCCGCAACGGGAGAGGCCACAGCAGTGAGAGCCTGCGTACCGCAAAAAAAAAAAAAAAAAAAAAAAATTAAACTAACAAAGATGACTTGTTGTAAAGAACATTTACCTGTCAAATTACAATATAATAAATCCAATTGAAAGGATTATTTCTTCACATATAACTCTTGAAGTCTCTACCAATTATAATTTGGTAAAATTTTCCAAAGTACCTTGTTATAAAGCTGAAATCATCTTACAGAATTTTTGAGCAGAAAGATCCAGGGAGATTACACACTGGTTGGAAATCACAGAGCCAATCTGACCTGCCAAGCTGTTACCTTTGGCAAACTTTGAGTTTGTGTGTTTGTTTTTAAATCTAAGCCAACACTGAAAAAATATGGAGTTTTACCTAAAAATTCAAATTTCTCAGTTCCTTTTGAAAGTAATTGGAATATCTAGCAACACGGAAATGAGATTCCTCCAGGTTTACAGCATCGCCCCTTTTCGATGTTGGCGTGTGAATCCAGCCTCCACCAATTCTCTTCCTGACACTGAAGCTGAGTTTGCACTGTTAGTTATTATTGTGCTGTTGCATTTATTGCAGGAAAGAAATACTCCTCAGTATCCATATCTGTATGAAAAGTCGGGAAAACAGATAACCTAGGAAGGCTGTGTGATTTTTTTTTAATACCCAGGGCTCTTTTTATTCTTTGTATGTCTAGTCCTGTTAAACATTTAAAATTTTGATCCTTGCAATAGATGTTTTCTGAGTGTCTGTATATTAAAAATTGTATTGAACCCGTTTTGTACTTGGAATCTAATTTGTATTGATTTAATAAGAGTGAGCGAGGGCTATGTTAGTTCATTGTGGAGCCCTTCAGCATATTTCCTAACACATAGCTAATACTAAAGTAAACATTTTTTGATTAGTAAATTTGAAAGGATGAATGAATGGCCAAGTAATGGCTTACAGAATAAAGAATCATCTAATATATTTTTATTTAGGCAAGGTGTTTTATATTGTTTACCACCCTTGAGGACATTGGGCCAGCTTCAAAACCATCATTTAAAAATGGCAAGTAATCATATTCCATCATAATGTCATCAATCCATGCCTAACCCACTGAAAGAAGTAGTAATATTCTGGCTCATTGCTTCAACTTTATGGTAACACCTACCCAGTATTGCTAACCACAGGATATGAAAGAAGGCAAAGATTAAAGAAAAAGTTAGTTCTGAAAAGTCAGCAAAGAGAAAGTCATTCTGTACAGTATATATAGAATTAATATGTGATGGTTATGCATGTAACTAGTGTAACTTATTCAGGGCTTTTTTAATGAAAAAATGTGATGACTGTCTTTCTTGACTATTTTTTTTAAATAGCATACAATGCTCTTTTCAATATGCAAGTTACTTACTGAGTATCAGTTCTGTATAATCCTAGCAAGCCTAGAAGCAGGATTTGGACAGAATAAACTGGCAGTAAATATGCAAAATACCAGGGAAACCAAATAGTCAAAGTTAATCATGCCGTATGTCTCAAGGCAAACAACCTCCAGCTTTTGATCCATGAAATTTTTATCTTAAAATTCCTTCATTCTGTCTGATTCAAAAATCAAACTTTATATGAAACATTGAAATTATTATAACTTAAAAATATTGAATCTTCACTTTAAAAAGTTGAGATATAAAACATTAAATCTTTATGTGAGAATTTGTTTTTAAAACAGTTTTCTTATAAAGGCTATTAGGATTCTACTAGTTAACCACTCTTCATTTAACCACTATATTAATAACTGTACATATTTTTTAGGAATAAAGAAAATATAAGATAGAAAAAAATTCAGTTTAAAAGAGATGCTTATGCATAAAAAATATCCTGAGGGTTATTTTACTTTGTTTTAGTTTATGTTTTCTGGAGGAAAAGAAGAGATAAAAAATGGTTTAGGTACTTCTGTGTCAATTAATCAGGAAATGTCTCAAAAGGAGAGATAAGAGGTAGGAGATTGTTTTTCAGCTTTGTATCTGCTCAAGGCAATGAACAGACTTGTAATGTTCAGCAATATTATGCATTCTCCAGCTTTTTCCAGAATGAGGGAGCTTCCCAAATACAATGGCGCACATAATTCATTTTCTGGCATTTTGCAGCCCAACGTGAAGAAGAAAAACAGAGCTAGGAGTTTTCTACAGCTGAGGCCAAAACACCCCTCAAGGTCCTACAGCAGTGCTCATTTCCATTAACTGTGGAGCCGATGTTTGTCAGCCACTTTTATCACTGCCTTACCACTGGGGGTTTTAATGTTTTGCTGACTTGGAGCCCAATAAACTTATTTAATTATCATTAAGAAAAGCAAATAAAATAGAAACTAATCAGCAGATTTTCTGTGGTTGTCAGTACAGGTCAATATTTTTCCTCTAGTCTTATTTGGCATTCTTTATGATCTATATATCACAGAATAAATTTCCGACTCCTAGGTCTTGGCTAAAAATCTCTGTAATTTCAGAGTATAAATTTCCTAAAATCTGTATGAAAAAAAGATCTACTCTATTATTTTTTTCTGCACTCATATTTTTTAAAGTATAATTTTATACCTTTTTTTGTTTATGGTCTGGATCTTAGGGTAACACCATTTTTTAATTCTATCCTTTGCTTTCAAGACATAGTACATATCCATAAATCAAATAACTGATATTTTTAAAATACCGTTAGGTTTATATATAACGAAATATTCATTTGCAGTCCTACAGGTTCCTGTTTTTACTGTTTTAATTTAATAATATCATATTTTACCATGTTCTTACGTTAGACCAAAATAACATTTTAAATACACAGTATAATTATTTTATTCTTTTATACTTGTAGAATGAATTGACACTAATTATTTATAGTTAAATTCTTTTTCCTTTTTTTCTTTTACAGGCTGAAGAAAAGGCTCATTCAGAGGTAAAAACCTTGTAGTATTTTTACATTTGACTGTTTTCGTTTACATTTATGATGAAATGAGTGTTTCGACCACTAGAGGGCTCTATGATACAACTCATAACTCTCCAACACTGCTAATAGAAGTGACCCAGCTAGTGATAAATGGTCTTGGATATTTCCTCTTAAAAGAAAATGTAACGAAGTTTTTAGAAGCAAACTCTTTTCTCATGTTCTAGCTTGGAGTCTTAAATCAACATCTAATAAGTTGTCTCTAGCACTTACAAATCTTTGATGGATGAATGAATGAATGTGTGGTCTATTATATTATAGTCTCTTCCCCCACTGCCTGTTAGACTAAGTGCATAGGATTAAGGCAAGTATTGAATTTGAGGCACTAGACCGCCACAACACAATTTACCAGTATCCCAGCCCATCTATTATTTGGTGCCAGGACTTTGCTGCTTCTAATCACTTGATGTATAGTGTAGTATATTGTTCTAATCACGTACATTTCACAAATATTTCATTGCAATCACGTACAAATCAGATTGCAGCCTGGAGAGAACATTATTTTTCTTTCCCTTTGTATAAGAGCTGTCCTGGCCAAGGAGAGCAGGGAGACTTTAATTAGGCCTTTATTCAAGGTGTGCTAATGACTATTTGATTGGTTTTACCATGAGCAAAGAAAAATGCATTGGTAACAGCCTCTGCAAAGGAATTCTGCCCTTTGAAGTTTTATTTTATTAGACTTTTAAAGTAAAATTTGTGCTGTATTTTAAAAAAATTGAAAAAGTATAAATTATATCAATTTTATCTTTATAATTGCTAGACCAAAGAGTAAATACGGTTTTGAAAAACCTCAACTATTTACATCTCACGGACATGGCAATCGACCACTGACCGCAATATGTATAGCTACTAAGGCATAGAAATACCACATCTGTTTGCCGTATTAGTAGTTATCCACCTCCCCTTTAATTATTTATGCCCCATAGTAGGTTATGGTTCTTTTTTAATGATTTATATTACTTTAAGGTTTCCTAGATTCTATTTTAAAGGAAATCTGATCATGTAATAGAGACTATTAATTTGAGAAAGCCTCTTTGAATTTGTATTGTTTTAAGAATAAAATAGATGTTCTCTGCTTTCTGGAACCATTTGCGGTCATCATCATTTGAATGCAGCTCAAATGCTCTTTGGGTCTGGGTGTATCTCTTTTTTTAAAGGACAGGAGTCAAATGGAATCACATTTACTAAAATTATGTAAATGTTCCCTGTCTCTAATTCCAGTTTAAAGTTTAGTTCTTTTTTAGAGTCTTTTCAGTATTTACCACCATTTCTTCTCCACAAAAATCTAATGGGTAGGAAAAAAAAAAAAAAAGACAGTTAATGAACTGTGTCAAGAATGCTCTTTCAAACTAAGGTAGTGTTTTGAAAGTTTAACTACAATAGAAGACTTGTTTTTGAAGAAATGAGAATCATCAGAGTAGAATGTTTGGCACCTAAGTAACTAAAATCCCTTGAGACCAGAAGTATACTTGTAGACTTAGTCTCAGTTGCTTATAAATATCTTAACCTTACTAATCACTGTCTATATTTCATGGAAACATGAAACATGCAGATTAAACTGTGGAAGGTGCTTAAATTAAAATTTTAAGTATGATATATACTCTCATCTTTTTCTGGTTCAGTTTTATTTGAGTGTGGACCTAACCAAACAGGAAAACATTTTAGCGTATTTATGTTGATGGTTTATCTAGCCGTTTTTACAGTATTACTGATTTTTCCCCTTTTTTGAAACTATAGATAATCTATAACAGCATTTCTGCCCAGAGCTCATAGTAACTCACTGAATAAAGGGCATTATAACAAAGACTTGGGAAGGCTTCTCTAAGTGTTAGGAATTAAAACTCCAGCCAATAAAATTATTTTCAAATATGGAATCATTAAATGTTGAATTGGAGCCAACTTTCAGTGACTGCAGGATATTCTACAGCTTCTGAGAAGTTGCCAAAGTATAGGAAATAAAAATAAACATACAAAAAAATGGATAGAAAAATAAAAAGACCCAGAAGAAATATATATGTATATTTACTGGGGGTAGGATGAGCTAATTATAGTATTGGCTTTTTTGGATTGAATTCTTAGTTTTAAGTTAAAATCTACTAGCATATTGATTTGATTTTTTTTTTTAAATTACATTCAGCAAATCCATAAACTACGGAGAGAGCTTGTTGCATCACAAGAAAAAGTTGCCACTCTCACTTCTCAACTTTCAGCAAATGTAAGTCACTTTTGATTTTTTTTGATATATTAAAACAGATGTTTATATAGTAAATGGGATAATTTTAGTAACAGACTCACAAACTTTAAATTTCCAAAATTATACAGACTTTAGGTCACTAAATAGTGGGACTTTCCTGCACGCTGGGTAATCAAACGTAAATCCACATTGATGAGGAATCACAATGTGGTTAAAGTGGCTTTTGTTTCATGTAAAGTTGGAAACATTAGTAAAAGCTACAAGTCTTATTTCTTTTCTTATTTCTCATTGTTACCAATGCCCAGCCCCACATACGTAAGACTTTCTTCAGCTCCAAGACAATGAGGGGTTGACAGTGATTAACTGTGGAGTATAAAAAACTCTTGTGCCCTGTCTCCTTCAGCACAATTTATTGGACAATTAGTTAAGCAGCCAGTTAATTCTCTAGATTTGGGTTTCTTAGCTATATTATAAATGAGCTAGAGGTCTCTCAAAAGACTTGGTAGCCTCCTTACAGCAGTTAAAGCAGCTGAGGATCGCAAAAAATGATGGCAAAAACCATCAGTTATATTAACATTTACTGAAGATCCTTCAGTGTGCCCCGGAGTATACTCAGAGTAGGAGCAGAAATAAAGGCAAACATGTGGCATTGTGCCTGGCCTTAGGGAACAACAGTGTTAGAAGCAGCAGTGAGGGGTGAGGAAGCTCCCGCTATTTTGCCATATGTCCTGACACCTTCACTCAACATCAGTCTGCTCACTTCCACCGGGTGGCTTTGGGCCTGTTCCTGCCTCACCACTCTGCTCTTCGTGGAGTTCTTCCATCTGCTCAGCAAAGCTTAACACAGCAAGAGTGAGCAAATGTGGGCTCACTGGGTATGATTTAAATAATAGATTTTTTTTTTTTTTCCGGTACGCGGGCCTCTCACTGTTGCGGCCTCTCCCGTTGCGGAGCACAGGCTCCGGACGCGCAGGCTCAGCGCCCATGGCTCACGGGCCCAGCCGCTCCGCGGCATGTGGGATCTTCCCGGACCGGGGCACGAACCCGTGTCCCCTGCATCGGCAGGCGGACCCCCCAATCACTGCGCCACCAGGGAAGCCCTAAATAAGAGATATCTTAAGAATAAAAGTTATTGTGCAATATATTGGGTTGGCAAAAAGTTTGTTTGGGTTTTTCCGTACCATCAATAACCCAAACGAATTTTTTGGCCAATCCAGTACCTTCCACAGTATATAAGTAAGTCATTTCACTCACAATGCATTCATTTTAACACTGTTTTTGAATTAACTTTATCTTTTTAACTTTGGGAGAATCAAATGAATTTGGGATTGGCTATATTTATTTTTTATAGATGTTGTCAGGGGATTCTTAAAATAATAGCAGGTTTTAGAGAACTGTTTAGACAATACTGGAAGAGAACAGTATTATTTAACCCATATTTTTTGTCTAAGAATAATTCTTAAATAGTTCAGAAGCCACTGTAAATTTTATACTATAGGCTATATGTATAGTAGTATAAAGCACTCCTGTCTAGATCCCTGAATTTGTACCCAGAGGACATATTGCAGTGTAAAAGCCGGAACACACTGGATTGTGTTTGTCTGCAATGAGGAAGGCTCAGTGACAGGCCCTATGCTCTGGAGAGTAAAGATATAAATGTCTTGAACGATTACTCAGAGTTTTGTTTTATTTTGTAAATGTCTCTTGCATGGACTTACATATCAGTTGTTGGATTAATAAACAGCTGCTATACATAATGGAATTTGGGCTTTTACCCCATACTGTCTCCATTTAAAAAGTAATACGGTTGACCCTTGAACAACTCGTGTTTGAACTGTGCAGGTCCACCTGTGCATGGATATTTTAAAAATCTGCATGTAAGTGGATCCACACGTTTCTAAATATCTGCATATAACTGGACCCGCGTAGTTCAAACCCGTGTTGTTCAAGGGTCAACCATACACAATCCATGGTTGGTTGAGCCCCTGGATGTGGAACTCACAGAGGCAGAGGGCCAACTATGGGACTTGAGCATCCATGGATTTTGGTCCTGGAACCAATCTCCCACAGATACCAAGTGACAAATGTACGTGTATATTGTATTAAAAAGAAAAACTGAAATTAAAAGAAGTGTTTTAATAAAAGATATATATTCGTTTTTCCCTCTGAGATTCCCATTCCCATTCTTGGTTATTGATTTCTTGTGTTTCCTTTCAACATTGTTCTTCTGTATACCCCTGAATACATATATATAGAACACATTTGCAAAGGCTTATACACATACACACATACACACAGAAGGAGCCAAGTTCTAACATAGGAGGACAGTCCTGGGGGACAACTCGATGCCATTGTTTGGAAAGGTACCAAACATTTTACAAAGATGTCAGCCATTGGCTATCTGCCACTTCTCTCAAGTCATGCATGCCATACTGTTTTCACTGTTGTGTTTTCACGACTATGGACTATGTATTCTCAGCTGGGCATTGATATGATCGTCAAAGCATGAATAGTGTTTCTTATGGTGGGAAAAAAAAAGTACTCTTTTTTTTTTAAAGTACTCTTCTTATGCATAAAGCACAGATATATACAGAGTACATAAACAGGTATCCAGCATATCTGTGATATTAAAATGGCCATGGAGGAAGGGGACAATTAGGAAAAAAAAAAATCTATAATGTCTCCCTAGGGGGTGATAAAGAAAAAAAAGTAAGAAACATAAAATTAGAAAAATCGGTGCGAAATTGATACATTTGTTTAAAAAGTGCTAGTCTTGGAAAAACTATCCAACTATCTCCAGCCTTCCCTGTCCACATCTGTGTTATCATTAGTAGTACATTTTGCGCATGGATGGGAGCTTAATATATATCCTATTTGGTATGTTCTTCTTCTTCTTTTTTTTTACTTCATAATGCATTTTAGAAATATTCTCAAATCACCTCAAACCCACACAGAAACCTGTACATAACAGCTTTATTTTTTAATAGTGCAAAAATTGGAAACAACCAAAATGTCTCTTAATAGGTCCATGGATAAACAAACTCTGATAGATACATCCATACCATGGACTGCCACTCAGCAGTAAAATTAAATAACTATTAATACACACAGCAACTTGGATGGATCTCAAGTGCATTAAGCTTAGTGAAAAAAAGACCAATTTTAAAAGGTCACATACTATATAATTCCATTTATTCAACATTCTCAAATGACAAAATTATAGAAATGAAGAACAACTTAGTGGTTGCCAGGGTTTAAGGAAGGTGGTCACCTCTCTCCTGAGAGTGGGTGTAACTATAAAGGGTAGCAATAGGAAGAGCTTTGTGGTGAGGAAAGGTGGTTATTTACATGTGTGAATCTTCATATGTGTACCAATAATGAATTTCTGGTTTTGATATTATACTATAATTTTATAAAATGTAACTATTGAGGCAAACTGAATAAAGGGGTACAAGAGTCCTCTCTGTACTCTCTTTGAAACTTCTTGCGAATCTATAATTATTTCAAGTTTAAAAATTAAACACCTAAAGATCTATCACAAATTTTTTAAATTAAATTAAATTAAAAATTTTTTAAAGTGATGTCTAGTTTTTAATTTCTTGGGAATTTGAATCTTATTTCACCATTTAGTGCTTTTTTTATTCGGTGGTGATATGGATTGTTACAGCTTTTTACCATCAGATAAATGTATTGCTGAAACTGTCAAAAGATAAAAGTCAGAAGATTCAGGTAATGAAGATATATATTATCTTCTATTCTTTTACAAAGCAGTTTATCAAAATTTACTTTAAAACTATTGCAGTAACTAAGAACTTGTGTAAGTGGATGCCTGTATAAATGTTTATAAAATAATTTTAAGGTCAGTCCTATTTTAAACATTTAATAGTATCATTATAATTACTAGGGATGGAGTCTTGTATATTTATGTTCCTTTGTATCTTTAAGGATATAATCTCCTTTACACATTCAGAAATTTGAATTATTTATAAGGCGCAAACCATCTTGAACTCATTCTCTTTGGCACTTAGTTTAAAATGTCACTTTAGATTCAGTGCACCATTATAAGTCATCAAAGGATTTACTTGAGAAAACACTTGGTTTCTCAGTTCTAAGAAATACTGCATTTAAATTTCATTCAGAGTGTGTTTCATGTCATTGCCTCTGAGTTAACATCTGTTGATGTATGTAATATATGCATATATTTTAATATACTTGTACAGAAATGAAATTAATTATAAGACTGAAAAATTTTTCTGTCGAGTTTCTTCAATGTAAGTGAAAAATTTTTTTTAATCTTGTACATTTCCTGTTTGGAGGTAAAGATATGCCTTTTATTTATTATTTTATTCAGACCACGAGTAAACTTTTTACTTTTTGGTGAAATGGGATCACTACAATGACCATTGTTGTATAGAAGTGTAATAGCCATGATTTATAAAGACAAATTACAATGTTTGGTTCTGTAGAAAATATCCTTAACTGTTATTATTATCATTTATTTAGTAATCATTTTAAGATCCAGCTATTCAGTTTTACTCAATATATGAATAATTCTATCAGGACTTAATTGGTTTTCCTTAATTTGGGCTTTTGGGGTTTTTTTTCTTTTTGTAATTGATGTGTCACATGTTTGGACCTGGCAGCATGATTATATTTATATGGAGTCCAGACAATAATCTGTGTTTTAATATTTAAATTTGAAACATCTGTTTCTCTGCTTTTTCTCCCCCTTTGTTAAAAGGGGCAGTGGTAAGTCAGAAAGTTATTCAGTCAGCTCACCTCTCATTTGCCTGACAGAATATGACCTCCATTCAGTAGAAGGTACGCTGAGCCTTTCCCTCCCCTTGCGAAGTTCTCTGAGCAGAGCTGCAGAAAGCCTGGGAAGCCTCTTTATAGAGCTGTGTCCACTAGGATGTCTGGAGAAAGGAGAGAGGGTATGTTGGCCAGCGCTATTGCCTGGCCTTCTTTGAATCAATACCCCACCAACAAACAGGAAGAGAACAGGAGCCCCACAGTCCAAGGCCCCCGGGAATGTATGGTCACATCAGACAGTCAGCCAGGTGCCCCCTGGCCTCTCACCCATACCTTCATGCTGCCAAGCCAGGTGGGATGCATTTAATATATTTCTTACAAATCTCAGCCCTTAGGTAATCTGGAAATGGGCACTAAGGCTAGTTATTGCTACCACTTTTCAAAAATATCGCTGAATGAATGTGTAACCAAAAAAAGTTTTTTTTGTTTTTTGTGTGTTTTGTTTTTTTGCCTTTCAGTGCAGAAGTCTTTTAACCACAGATCTCTCAGGTGTTATTTTCCTTGGGATTGTGTCCTATATCTTTGCTCTATTTAATATTTTTATATAGTCTGGCAGTTACTTTTGTTTTTCTGCATCTCCTTTAAGGGAAAACTATTTTGCACATAATTAACAATGACAGACACTGAAGGGACAATTTTATACAGTAAAAGAAATATGAAATCTTATTTATGATAGTTTCAGAGTCATTTTCAGTTCATCTAACTATTGAATTTCAAATGTAAAGTCATCTATTTCTGTCTGTCTATCTAATCTGTCTGTCTATCCCCATATACATCTATGTAAAGAGTATGTTTTATTTGGTTGATGGGCTGTCACTGAATTCTGAATGAACAAATGCAATGCAGGCATTTTTCATAATGATATTGCATCTTATTTTTTAGTACCACAGTTTTTTACATGTCTATTCAGATTATGTTATGTGATTCCAAAACTAAAGACAATATGTATTAAAAATATTTTCCCTTAACTAGTATTCAGTCTTGTCTATTTTATTACCTTCACAGACTTCACCTAACACAAGTAGGGAATATTCATCAACATATTGATACAACTTTACTGTGGCTTGAAAATTATGCAGCTGCTAAGAGAAAAGTCAGAACCATGTAAACTATGATTAACAATCCCCCTAAAAATCCACAGTTCTTTTAAAGTTATCATTTTACAAAGTTTTTAGACAAGATATATTTTCCTATAGTTTAATCAGTCTTACATTCCATTTTTTTCTCCAGTAAGGTGACAAAGATTATCACTAGTATAAATGCCTTCCTTTGTTTTACCTATTGTAGTGCCTTTCCATGAATCCAATTGGTGCGAAAGTTGCCCTTTTATTAACTTCAAAGTAACAAAGCTATTATGATAAACTAAGTTAAGGGGACATAAACTTAAAGCAGCATTTCACAAACATACTTTTAACAAACTTTTCACGGAGAACAATGTGACTCAAATTAAAATGTTCTTTTGTAACTAGTTATATATGTTCTTGTAAATAATTAATGAAGAGCAATTTTCCAAAGATTGAAAACTGACCTTCTAATGGTGAACATTTTATATTTACTCATAGATACCAAATACAAGCAATATATTTGTGCAGCCTATTCTTCACAGTCCTGCTTTCTTTATCATATTTTTAATTCCTATTAAACTGATAAAATACGCACAGCTGGTAAAATGAAGCAATTTTCTATAAGTATATACATTCAAGGACTCATTGTCCAACAATTAAACCTTACAGTTGTTTGGGAGAATTGAAACTTTTCAATGTTATGTAGAGTCTTGCATTTCTTGTAGTGAATATTAACAAAGTTCTTCTACTTTAGAGGAAAACAAGCAATTTTAGCTTTAGAATTTAGTAACCCATTTTATCTTCATAGCAGGATTATTTTTAACAGTCTAAACTGGAATAAGAACTAATGGTCGTCATGGACAAATAAATTATAAATCACACAGAGCAGTGCTTTACAGCACATTCTAACTCCTGCTGCACACCACATGGATGAATCTCAAAATACAATGTTAAGCAAAAGAAAACTGTCACCAAGAAAATCATGCCATGTGATTCCACTCGGATAGTTTTAAAAATAGGCCAAGCTAAAACATAGTGTTTAGGGATGCAAGCTTAGGTGGCCAAACTATATAGGGAAGAAGAAAATAATTATAACACAGGTCACTCTAGTGGTTATCTTTTCGGAAGGGAGAGGGGACAGAGATGAGGAAGGGGCAAGGGAGGACTTCCAGGGTCTTCAGATCCTCTTTCTTGACTTGGCTGCTGAGTGCATGAATATTCGCGACGATGAACCAGTGAGCTGTACATTTTCATTTTGTTCACCTTTAACATAGTGTGAAGGTTAAGTATAAGAGAAAGTGGGACATAACCTTATACTAATTTCTGAGGGTACTAATTCTGATGTAATGACATTCCTTGTCATTGGAAGCGTTTTGAACTATTAGATACTATTTGTTTTTTAAAAAGAGTGTTATTTATCTGATTAAACCTGCTAACAAACCTTGGAGTACATTTCTCAAGGTCGTGAGTATGTGTGTGTCTGAGAGAGAGGGAAAGGAGGAAAGAGGGAGGAGGGAGTGGAAAAGAATAGAGGCTTTTTTTGGTTATTTAAAAAAAATTTTTTATTGAAGTAGAGTTGATTTGCAGTGCTGTGCCAATCTCTGCTGTACAGCAAAATGACTCGGTTATATAGAAATTCTTTTTTTATATTCTTTCCCATTATGGTTGATCACAGGATATTGAACAGTTCCCTGTGCTATACAATAGGACCTTGTTTTTTATCCATCCTATATATAGTAGTTTGCATCTGCTAACCCCAAACTCCCAGTCCTGCCCTCCCCCACCCCCCTCCCCCTTGGCAACCACAAGTCTGTTCTCTATGTCTGTGAGTCTGTTTCTGTTTTGTAGCTAGGTGGGAAAGAATAGAGCTTTACTTACTGATGGACTGGAGATTAATAGCATCTTCTATAAATCATCTTTCTCTATATTATAGTGTCAGGAAAACAAAGGCATCCCAGGATGAGCTCAGAGCTAGGAACAAAGACACCTTTGTATCATGATGCTAATGGAAGGGACTTGTACATTCCAGCTGCTACCAATAATGGAATAAACTTCTGGCTGTTACTAATAATGAAATAAACTTCTAGTGCCCTAATTCTTAGGACTCCTGTGATCCATTTGATAATAGGTACCTCAGCCTTTCAGCTCTGCTAGAGTTACAAGGCGATTTATTTTAATTGCATCCTCTCACTCCCTTCTCTCAAAAAAATAATCTTTTGGCAAATTTTCCCCCACACATAGTTTATTATAGATGTAGGTTGTAAAACATTCTGTACTTGTATCTTTTTATGGATGCGATAAAATTGGAGAACATACCTGTGGTTCTACATCAAGCCACAGTGAGAGGTTGACGTATCTCTTCATGCATAATATTCTGTGGGTCAAGCTGTTGCATGATAGCATGTCAATAGAAACTGGCCTATTTTAGAACTAAAATAAGATTTTCAAATACTTCTTAATCGTAAGAGTTACGGTTATGTACTGCAATATGTATAATTCTCTGAGATTTAAAATAAAACCCCAGAGCCACAAAAACTTAAATAAAATATAACTGAATATTATTTCTAGCTGGCCTACCTACATTTCCTTAGTGGAAGGGAAAAAAGTAGGAATGAAAGCCCTTTTTATTGAAAAGAGTTTGGAAAGTGAAGACAACTCTTTTCGATTCAATTCTTTGTTAGTAGAAAAAGAGGAACGATAATGTTATAGCTGTCAGCAGATTTCCGGCACTTGGAAGAGAGCATCATTTCAATAGAGGAGATAACAATATCTTCAAAGGTCATCATGCAGGTATAAGAATGAGGAACATTCGTCCATTGAGTATTGCCGCGACCTCCTCTTGGGCTTTGAGTCTAAAAACTTGGCAAGTCAGAACTTTATCCAGTATTTTGGGTATCAAATCCTCCATGATGTGCAAGTTAGAAGGTGTTTTTATTTGCAAAATAGCATTCCCTTTCAGAAGTTGAACTCCTTAAATGTCAAGATTGAAACACTGATTTTTAAGCTGAAGTTTAGAAATAATAGATGAAGATGTGTGTTAATGGAGAGTCAGCACTGAAAGCCAGACATGGCAGTCATAGTATTTAAAGAGTAAGAATACCTGAAATTAAGCATTTTGTAAAGAGAAGTGTTTTCATCCATCCACATAAGGTTCTGACATTTAAGATATGTTCCTTCCGTTTTGTTCACAGGCTCACCTCGTAGCAGCTTTTGAAAAGAGTTTAGGGAATATGACTGGCCGACTGCAAAGTCTAACCATGACAGCGGAACAGAAGGTATGTTCAGGAATTGCCACTGGGGCTTGAAATAAGATAGGAAGTTGCATAGGGTGTTTAAACAATACCTGAGATGCAGCTCCTTAGAAATAATACTGAGAGGATCCATTCTAAAGTAAATTGGAACAATGGCAAGATAATACCTTTTCTTTTCGGATTTTAATTTAAAGACTTATGATTCCGATTAACCTATATTGGAACACACACACACACACACACACACACACATACACATGTTCTTTTCAGGCAGTCTATTATTTTACTTCTGACTGGAACTATTGAAAGAATACCAAATGTTAAGAAAAAGAAACAGGAGAAGAGTTAGAATATTCTAGGAATAATTTAACGCAGTTGATGAGAATTGCACTCTGACAAGAATTTTCACAAATTCATGGTCTATGAGCCCAGTTATAGACCATGGCTGTGATCTGAGATACTCATGAAGAAGGCCCGAAACAGAGGTTAGGGCTCTCTAAAGTAAGGGGCCTTACGTTACAGTATCCACGAGACAAGGAACAGTCCTGCATAATTTTGGAGTAACAAGACTAGTTGGCATCTGGGGATGCTGTCTTTGAAGTAAAGCTAAGCTACATCAAAAGCTTTAAAACAAACCTGAAGGATTTTATGGAGTAGAAGAAGGAATGGTTTAAAAAAAAAAAAAAAAACCAGCAGAGAATTTGGTTCACAAAGGCAGAAATATCAAAAGGTCCACACTGGATAGAAAGAATCTGGACACTTTCCATATGATGACCAGTAACTTACCTCCCTGCCATTAATTTGGTGGCCCTAACCTGAGTCCTTGGATGAGTGTCTAAAAAGTCTTTAAAATTGTGTGGAAATATCTGTAAAAATGGCATATGTGCATAATATGAGCAGATTTCCATGGTTTTTATCTAATTTTCAAAGAGATCCATATCTAAATAGTTTTGGATAATTTCAACTGATGTAGAATCAGTTCCTATATCTTTCCATAGGGATGGCTTCGATTTTGGCTTCAGTTCTGTAAAGTATGGCTTTGGCTTTAAAGAACTAGCATGTGTTATTGAGTTTTGTCAGTTTACTACTTTTTTTAAAGTTAAAAAAACAAAACAAAACAAAACTGAACAGTCCAATTAAACCAAAAGAGAAAATCAAATATTCCTATAGTTGCCTGGTATAATTATAGAACTGTATTCTGTTTGCCCTTATCTTTCATTCTCCCATTTCGTAGCTCTCCCCTGCCCATGAAAGAGAACACTGTCCATCCCCGTCAAGCCTGTTCTGAAAGAGAAGATAACAAACTCCTTTGACCACATAAATTTTGTCTTAATCTTTTTGGGGGTGATACAATTTACCATTTCACTATGTAACATAAGAATTCAGCAAATAGGATTACAAGGCCTTTTTAAGGGCATTCAGGTGGGAAAGATTATAAATGTTGGAGTCCAGTAGCCTCAAGTTTGAATCTCAGCGAGGTCTCTCAAGAGCTGGAGAATCTCCCTTTCGTAACCCTCAATTTTGTCATTATAGAAGTGGGAGTTATAATAACTACCTTGTAGAATCATTCTGAGGAGTGAGATACTGTAATATGTCACAGGCAGTGGATAGTCAACAAATGTTACCTTTCTTTATATTTCTCTCCTTTTTTTCCTTAAAAAATGTAAGATAAACCAAATTCATCATTGGTCATATGCCAGGCATATTGCTAGAAATCATGGTTAGTATTTAAGTCTCAATATCTTTAAGAAGTCAAAATTTATATATTTTGCCTCTCCATATTTCCTTCAGCTCTTTTTTATTTGTAGGCAAATTTCTCGTAGAAATTGGAAATATATACATGTTTGTTAATTTATAATGTCTATGAAAAATTCCTGAATATTTTAGAATACATCTCCATAATACAAAGAATTGTATAATTGTTGCACATTATCCTTGAAGTAACATTGCCAAAATTGTAAAGTTTTCTCGGAAGATATCATGATGTCTGCAATTGCCCTTGCCATTTTTTTAACTGAAAGTAGAATGGTTGCTCTTTTAATTGAAATATGTATACACACAAAACGATGCTTATTTTATTTTATCAACATTAGGTTTTTTAACATTCACATTAGCATTGTATTTTATTAACAATGTTTATTTCATTATATTATTTATTTAACAATGTTTATTTTAGTAATCTGAGATTTATAACTTGCTTTTTTCCAGAGTGGTTTTGAGAATCTTATAAAGTTTATTGGATTATGATATAACACAATTCAATGACAGAATCTAGTGAAAACCAGTAGAGGAATGTATATAACAAGATGCTTGAGGCTGGGTAATTACCACCCCAAAGTAGAAATTCACTGAACTGAATTGATTCTCAAGGAAGCTAAGGCACAAAGGGAGATTGCTCGGCGTGTTTAGTTTTCATTTTCTGACCAGAAGAGCATAATTTAGATTGAAGAGACAAACTTTCAGACACTGAATTCAAGGACAAATTTATTGTAAAATTTCTTCAATTGGGGTCATGAAATAACAAAAGACAAAATCTCTGTTCAAATAGACATTTCTCTAAAAGCTGAGGGCATAACATTTAATCATATTTCAGGAAAGCCATTTTCTTCAGGGAGCTGAGATAAAAGGGCATATTGTTCTCTGGTGATCCAACAACCCTGGGAAAAAAGAGCAGAGAATATAAAGCAGAGGTTTTGAAATTCTGTTCTAGACTTCCAAGGTTCCTTTGTCCATTAGTCATGCACCAAAGTTATAATGAATTTCTATTGTGTATGAGATACTGTTCTAGCTACTGAGAATTCAGCAGTGAAATACACACACACATACTTATATCCTAGTTTATAACTGGTTATAATATAAAATAGAGTTTATATTCTAGTAGGTGACAGAATATGATAAAAATATAATTCAACTATATGGGAATTTCAGGTGAAGATAAGGACTACTGAAAAATTTAAAGCTAAGAAGGAGTATATTGGGAAGCAAGGTAGGATGCTAACACATGAAGAACCAAAGGCCAAGGTGGTTGCATGTGCTTGGGTATCTACTTAAGAACTAGGTAAACTAGGAAAAAAAAGAAAGAAAGAAAGAGATAAACTAAACTAGGACTCAGATCCAAGACTCCTTCTTCAGTGTGTGATTTTCAACAATCATATGGCATTAATAGCCTGAAAACTGTATCAAAATTTTAGTTAGGTTCATAGACCAAAATCACTCCCTTGAATAATGTTCTAAATTTTTTCCTTGCTTCCAGATGCCAAGTCACACCGATTCTCTTGCTAAATGTATGTGCCAAAACACTGCTTTTATATACTTGTAGCCTGGTAAAAATAAATAAACAAATAAAAATAAAAGAAAGAAAAGACATGTATGAATAACTCAGGAGGCAGAAAATATGAGGTGCGATTAGAAGTATAACAGGACAATGTCCTCAGTGTTCTCACAGAGAACCATTGCATTTTCACACTAGTTTTGGTGTGTGGGGGGGGGGTTGGGGTTTTTTGGTGTGGTTTTTTGTTTTGTTTTGTTTTTTATTGAAGTATAGTTGATTTACAATGTTGTGTTAATTTCAGGTATGCAGCAAAATGATTCAGTTATATATATAGTTATAGAATAGTTACATCTATTCTTTTTCAAATTCTTTTCTCTTGCAGGCTATTACAAAATATCGAGTGTAATTCCCTATGCTATACAGCAGGTCCTTGTTTGTTATCTCTTTTTTATATGGTAATGTGTATATATTAATCCCAAACTCCTATTTTTTCCCTCCTCCCCTTTCCCCTTTAGTAACCATAAGTTTGTTTTCTATGTCTGTGGGTCTATTTACATTAGTTTTAGAGGAGAGGTGGCCAAGAGGAGCCTTGTCAGGCTCTGGGAGGATGAAAAAAATTAATTCAGGAGAGATGGAGGGCCGCTTGTCATAGAGGAAGGAACACCATGAGTGTGAACAGCAAGGAGGGAAATTATGGGAGACATTAAGGGAAAAAGAAGGAATGTGGAGGGAAATGTGGAACCAAGGCTTGAAGAATATCTAAGGAATCCGGTCCTTGGAAACAGGGAGCCATTCAAAGATTTTTGACACTAGGCTCACATGATAAAAGTTAGTTAATGAAGATCAGTCTAGCAGCATTTCCCAGTAGTTTAACAGCATTCCCTGTAGCTGCCAGAAGACCATGTGTTATGGAACAGTAAATCTATAAATAAGAGTAATTAAGATAATTGTCAGTAATGCTGCCCAGAGGGTGACATTATCTCTAGGTATCCCCTATACCTAAGGCTCAACAGATTGTGATGGTGACATAGTTTGATCAAGAATTTTACCTGGATTTCAGGTCCTTGTCCCTTAACTAGTACTTTTCCACCAAGATTCTTTAAAAGAATTAAGACCGAATGCCCTGAAGCATCTATTATATGTGATGAAACGGCTTCTTTTCAGTGCATCTAGAGTGGTACTAGCTACATACCATCCGTATCAGAAATGAAAAAATTGTCACTCAAATTATAGTTCAGGGTTTTATTTTGTTATGCTGCAATAAAGGTCATCAAAATGATAAGAATTCTGCAAATCTATATTTTTATGAATGAAATTTTTACACAACTACTGCTAAATCCTTGCAAATTTACTAAGGCTATATACTCATTGATAATTAGAAGACTTTCAAATCACTTCCTTATATCTGTAGTGCCAGAGGCAATTAGAACATACGTTAAGGTGTGGTAGGTTAGTCTTGTTAGAAGGTCAGAGCATGACAGAGGAATATATTTTTGTTTGAGTAGTGGAGCTCAGATGTTGATTCTATGCTAACTATAAAGTCTAGGGTTTGCTCATTCTTACCTCTGTGAAACTACTTTTTTGGATGACTCGATGAATAGACACTTAAATGTTAAAACTTAGAAAATTCAAAACCAACTCTCTGGAAATAGATAATGTAGAAGCTAAAATTTTAGTTGAATTGTATCTTTACATTAACTCCTAGTTCAGGTTAAATATTTATCATCTAGAAGTGTTTTTTAAAATTTATCACTAGACTCAGAAAATACATTCATTAGCCTTTTACGGCATAGGATAATTTGAATCTGTAAGTTACTTATGGATTCAAGTTACTTGTGCTACTGGGCTTTGATGAATTCAGTTCATTTAGTTAGAACCAGGGCTGGCCAGGTTCTTTCAGCAGAAAACTTCACAAAATTTCAAGACACATACGAAGGGTTGGAGAGTGGGGTGTGTTCAAAGCAACTATAGCTAGATAATGTGAGATTAACTGTGTCAGTGTGAGGAAGCAAAAGACTGGTTTAGTTGAAACATTTTAAGAGCCTTGCCTAGAAGGTCAAGTAGAAGGTCAGGCTGGTTGATGAGATTTGTTGCCAAGCTGTGAGATTCTCAATAAGGCCTGTGTCCAGGAGAAATTTGGAAAGAGGTCAGATGTCGTTAGGAAGTTAGGTTGGAAAAACACAGAGCAACGCCAGTATTATGACACAGTATTTGATCATTTGATCACTTTTCTTTGAAGCATTTCAAGTCTGACCTTGATAGCTTGTTTAGCCTCAGAGACATGTAAAAAACAGTTAGAAGAGATACTGACTCCATCCAGCCTCTTTTACACAAGAAACTCACATGGACTACATTACTGGAATCTCACGTGGTCAGCCTATGTTTGGGGCATCGTTATCTTGAATGGCTCATTGTAGGTAAATGAAATTTGAGTTCGGTTCTCACGCTTTAAAGTATCATTTTTGAAAAGTGGAAAATATCAATAAAATATTGTCTGATCATCTTATTCCCAAGACCCTCTGAAGAGTTACTCCAGCCCCAATCTTCTCTTTGGGAGAAGAGTAAGAAACTGAAAACTACTAAATTAGAGGAACAAACTTCAAATTCATCTCTTGATGGTATCTACATTTTCCAGGTTCTTTCTGAAGGTTTAATAGGGATTCTCAAAACTTAAGTTATCTTCTATTAGGTCACCTTGAAAATGAAAAGACTATGTGAAAATATTTCAGATTATCAAACGATTTTATAGTTGGTTATCTCTGGAACTCACTTCTAATTATTTTTCTAATCCACACTCCCTGCCACGGCCAAAACTAAAGCAGGGAGACCATAGTTGTCCTTGGCGGCAGCACTGCAAGCTCCATGATTATAGACATCTTAGAGAATATGTACCTTAAAAATAAATGTGAGCAATCAGCTATAATTACAAAGGGGAAAAAAGGAAGGCTAGAAATAAACTATTTAGAAATTTCTGTCTTAGTCCAGTTTTCATTCTAAAATGCTTTATATTCATAGCTATACACTTTTGGAAAAGAGAGAAAGGAAAACCCACTTTGTTGCCATCCAAAGGAAGTGATTCCACTGATTTAGCCACGTTGAGACTTTCAGTTTATAATGAATAATAAAGTTATTGACGTTTTTAGTATATAGCATCCTAAGTGATCAGACACCCTCTTGTTAAAATATGCAGTAGAGTTGAAGTTTTACATCATTCTTTGAAGGGAAGAAACACCTGTTTAACATAGACCAGACATTTGGACATAATCGTCCCAACATTTACTGAGATCAGATCATAAATCAGGTGAAAAGATAAACTCTTCGACAGATAAATAAGCTGAATGCATTAAATGGTCTGGATGTGTAGAGAAGGAACCTGTTCATTTCTCCTCAAAGGAAAACTAAGAGGTGTCATGTGGATGGAGACGTGTCACCATGGCCCTTACGGGTGAAGGATATTCAAAGCACAGGAGGAAATCACATGGAAACACTCAGAGAAAGAGATAGTGCTAGTTTGAATGATGGTGAGGGTGGATCTCATTAACTGAAGTAAGAAAAAAGGAAGGGACTTTTGCAGATATGGAGAGATAACTAGTTCAGGTTTAACAGACTATCAGTGTAGAATTTAACTATCTTTGTTTTTTTAATTTTTAATTTAATTTTTTTATACAGCAGGTTCTTATTAGTCATCAGTTTTATACACATCAGTGTATACATGTCAATCCCAATTCATCCCGTCATGACCCCCAACCCCCGCTGCTTCACCCCCTTGGTGTCCATACATATGTTCTCTACATCTGTGTCTCAACTTCATCCTAGAACACCGGTTCATCTGTACCATTTTTCTAGGTTCCACATATATGCGTTAATATATGATATTTGTTTTTCTGAATTATTTCACTCCGTATGACAGATGTTAGATGCATCCATGTCTCAACAAATGACCTAATTTAATTTCTTTTTATGGCTGAGTAATATTCCATTGTATACATGTACCACATCTTCTTTATCCATTTGTCTGTCGATGGGCATTTAGGTTGCTTCCATGTCCTGGCTATTGTAAATAGTGCTGCAGTGAACACTGGGGCTCATGTGTCTTTTTGAATTATGGTCTTCTCTGGGTATATGCCCAGTAGTGGGATTGCTGGATCACGTGGTAGTTCTATTTTTAGTTTTTTAAGGAACCTCCATACTGTTCTTCATAGTGGCTGTATCAATTTACATTCCCAACAACAGTGCAAGAGGGTTCCCTTTTCTCCACACCCTCTCGAGCACTTGTTGTTTGTAGATTTTCTGATGATGTCCATTCTAATTGGTGTGAGGTGATACCTCATTGTAGTTTTGATTTGCATTTCCCTATAATTAGGGATGTTGAGCAGCTTTTCATGTATGTATGTCTTCTTTGGAGAAATGTCTCTTTAGGTCTTCTGCCCATTTTTGGATTGGGTTGTTTGTTTTTTTAATATTGAGCTGCATGAGCTGTTTATATATTTTGGAGATTAATCCTTTGTCCGTTGATTCGTTTGCAAATACTTTCTCCCATTCTGAAGGTTGTCTTTTCGTCTTGTTTATGGTTTCCTTTGCTGTGCAGAAGCTTTTAAGTTTCTTTAGGTCCCATTTGTTTATTTTTGTTTTTATTTCCATTACTCTAGGAGGTGGATCAAAAAAGATCTTGCTGTGATTTATGTCAAAGAGTGTTCTTCCTATGTTTTCCTCTAAGAGTTTTATAGTGTCCGGTCTTACATTTAGGTCTCGAATCCATTTTGAGTTTATTTTTGTGTATGGTGTTAGGGAGTGTTCTAATTTCATTCTTTTAGATGTAGATGTCCAGTTTTCCCAGCACCACTTATTGAAGAGACTGTCTTTTCTCCATTGTGTATCCTTGCCTCCTTTGTCATAGATTAGTTGAGCATAGGTGCGTGGGTTTATGTCTGGGCTTTCTATCTTGTTCCATTGATCTGTGTTTCTGTTTTTGTGCCAGTACCATATTTTCTTGATTACTGTAGCTTTGTAGTATAGTCTGAAGTCAGGGAGTCTGATTCCTCCAGCTCCATTTTTTTCCCTCAGGACTGCTTTGGCTATTCGGGGTCTTTTGTGTTTCCATACAAATTTTAAGATTTTTTGTTCTAGTCCCGTAAAAAATGCCATTGGTGATTTCATAGGGATTGCATTGACTCTGTAGATTGCTTTGGGTAGTATAGTCATTTTCACAATATTGATTCTTCCAATCCAAGAACATGGTATATCTCTCCATCTCTTGGTATCATCTTTAATTTCTTTCATCAGTGTCTTATACTTTTCTGCATACAGGTCTTTTGTCTCCCTAAGTAGATTTATTCCTAGGTATTTTATTCTTTTTGTTGCAATGGTAAATGGGAGTGTTTCCTTAATTTCTCTTTCAGATTTTTCATCATTAGTGTGTAGGAATGCAAGAGATTTCTGTGCATTAATTTTGTATCCTGCAACTTTACCAAATTCATTGATTAGCTCTGGTAGTTTTCTGGTGGCATCTTTAGGATTCTCTATGTATAGTATCATGTCATCTGCAAACAGTGACAGTTTTACTTCTTCTTTTCCAACTTGTATTCCTTTTATTTCTTTTTCTTCTCTGATTACCATGGCTAGGACTTCCAAAACTATGTTGAATAATAGTGGTGAGAGTGGACATCGTTGTGTTGTTCCTGATCTTAGAGGAAATGCTTTCAGTTTTTCACCATTGAGAATGATGTTTGCTGTGGGTTTGTCGAATATGGCCTTTACTATGTTGAGGTAGGTTCCCTCTATGCCCACTTTCTGGAGACTTTTTATCATAAATGGGTGTTGAATTTTGTCAAAAGCCTTTTCTGCATCTGTTGAGATGATCATATGGTTTTTATTTTTCAATTTGTTAATATGGTGTATCACATTGATTGGTTTGCATATATTGAAGAATCCTTGCATCCCTGGGATAAATCCCACTTGATCATGGTGTATGAGCCTTTTAATGTGTTGTTGGATTGTGTTTGCTAGTATTTTGTTGAGGAGTTTTGTATCTATATTCATGAGTGATATTGGTATATAATTTTCTTTTTTTGTAGTATCTTTGTCTGGTTTTCATATCAGGGTGATGGTGGCCTCATAGAATGAATTTGGGATTGTTCCTTCCTCCGCAATATTTTGGAAGAGTTTGAGAAGGATGGGTGTTAGCTCTTTTCTAAATGTTTGATAGAATTCACCTGTGAAGCCATCTGGTCCTGGACTTTTGTTTGTTGGAAGATTTTTAATCACAGTTTCAATTTCATTATTTGTGATTGGGTTGTTCATAGTTTCCATTTCTTCTTGATTCAGTCTTGGAAGGTTATACCTCTCTAAGAATTTGTCCAGTTCTTCCAGATTCTCCATTTTATTGACATAGAGTGCTTGTAGTGTTCTCTTAGGATGCTTTGTGTTTCTGCGGTGTGTTGTAACTTCTTTTTAACTTGTAATTTTATTGATTTGAGTACTCTCCCTCTTTTTCTTGATGAGTCTGGCTAATGGATTATCAGTATTGTTTATCTTCTCAAAGAACCAGCTTTGAGTTTTATTGATTTTTGCTATTGTTTTCTCTGCTTCTATTTCATTTATTTCTGCTCTGATCTTTATGATTTCTTTCCTTCTGCTAACTTTGGGTTTAGTTTGCTCTTCTTTCTCTAGTTCCTTTAGGTGTAAGGTTAGATTGTTTACTTGAGATTTTTCTTGTTTCTTGAGGTAGGCTTGTATGGCTATAAACTTCCCTCTTAGAACTGCTTTTGTCACATCCCATAGGTTTTGGATCATCGTGTTTTCATTGTCATTTGTCTCTAGGTATTTTTTGATTTCCTCTTCGATTTCTTCAGTGATCTCTTGGTTATTAATAGTAACGTATTGTTTAGCCTCCATGTGTGTGTGTTTTTTTACGCTTTTTTCCCTGTAATTCATTTCTAATCTCATAGTGTTGTGGTCAGAAAAGATGCTTGATATAATTTCAATTTTCTTAAATTTACTGAGGCTTGATTTGTGACCCAAGATGTGATCTATCCTGGAGAATGTTCGATGCGCACTTGAGAAGAAAGTGTAATCTGCTGTTCTTGGGTGGAATGTCCTATAAATATCAATTAAATCTATCTGGTCTGTTCCATCATTTAAAGCTTCTGTTTCCTTATTTATTTTCATTTTGGATGATCTGTCCATTGGTGTAAGTGAGTTGTTAAAGTCCCCCAGTCTCACTGTGTTACTGTTGATTTCCTCTTTAACTGCTGTTAGCAGTTGCCTTATATATTGAGGTGCTCCTATGTTGGGTACATATATATTTATAATTGTTATATCTTCTTCTTGGATTGATCCCTTGATCATTATGTAGTGTCCTTCCTTGTCTCTTGTAACATTCTTTGTTTTAAAGTCTATTTTATCTGATAGGAGTATTGCTGCTCCAGCTTTCTTTTGATTTACATTTGCATGGAACATCTTTTTCCATCCCCTCACTTTCAGTCTGTATGTGTCCCTAGGTCTGAAGTGGGTCTCTTGTAGACAGCACATATATGGGTCTTATTTTTGTATCCATTCAGCAAGCCTGTATCTTTTGGTTGGAGCATTTAATCCATTCACATTTAAGATAATTATCTATATGTATGTTCCTATTACCATTTTCTTAATCGTTTTGGGTTTGGTTTTGTAGATGCTTTTCTTCTCTTGTGTTTCCCACTTAGAGAAGTTCCTTTAGCATTTGTTATAGGGCTGGTTGGGTGGTGCTGAATTCTCTTAGCTTTTGCTTGTCTGTAAACCTTTTGATTCCTCCATCGAATCTGAATGAGATCCTTGCTGGCTAGAGTAATCTTGGTTGTAGGTTCTTCCCTTTCATCACTTTAAGTGTATCATGCCACTCCCTTCTGGCTTGTAGAGTTTCTGCTGAGAAATCAGCTGTAACCTTATGGGAGTTCCCTTGTATGTTATTTGTCATTTTTCCCTTGCTGCTTTCAGTAATTTTCTTTGTCTTTAATTTTTGCCAATTTGATTACTATGTGTCTCGGCATGTTTCTCCTTGGGTTTATCCTGTATGGGACTCGCTGTGCTTCCTGGACTTGGGTGGCTATTTCCTTTACCATGTTAGGGAAGTTTTCAACTAGAAACTCTTCAGATATTTTCTCGGGTCCTTTCTCTCTCTCTTCTCCTTCTGGGACCCCTATAATGCGAATATAATGCGAATATTGTTGCATTTAATGTTGTCCCAGAGGTCTCTTAGGCTGTCTTCAGTTCTTTTCATTCTTTTTTCTTTATTTTGTTCCACGGCAGTGAATTCCACCATTCTGTCTTCCAGGTCACTTATCTGTTCTTCTGCCTCAGTTATTCTGCTATTGATTACTTCTAGTGTATTTTTCATTTCAGTTATTGTATTATTCATCCCTGTTTGTTCTTTAATTCTTCTAGGTCTTTGTTAAACATTTCTTGCATCTTCTCAATCTTTGCTTCCATTCTTTCTCTGAGGTCCTGGATCATCTTCACTATCATTATTCTGAATTCTTTTTCTGGAAGGTTGCCTATCTCCACTTCATTTAGTTGTTTTTCTATGGTTTTATCTTGTTCCTTCAACTGGTACATAGCCCTCTGACTTTTCATCTTGTCTATCTTCTTGTGAATGTGGTTTTTGTTTCACAGGCTGCAGGATTTTAGTTCTTCTTGCTTCTCTAACTATCTTTTTAATTAAAGACAATTTATACTTACAAAGTTCTCTAAAAGAACTGCTAATCTGAATTTGGCTAAACTAATTATTTCATTTATTTTTTTCCCCCACATTATATAACAAATATATTTCTTACTTAGTTATTCTTCTTTTGGGCTTATTGTGCCACACTGAGTAACAAGTACCCTGCTAATATCTGTTGTTGTTAAAAATATACTTAAGATTTTAGAAAGTGATCATTCTTCTATTTCATTAAACACAGTTTTCTGAAAAATCAATATTACCTGAACATTTTACTTCTAATTAAAAAAAAATCTTTTTTAAATAATTTAACTATTTTAAGGACTATATATTACATATTTTAAGGACTATTTTAACTATTTTAAGGACTATATATTACATATATTTCTATTCACTTTTCTAGAGATTTCTCTAGAAAAGAGTAGAATTTTGACAGTAAAATAAGTCAGCCAACCCATAAAATTAAGCTAAATTTTTAGACATTTGTATGAGATTTCAATATCATTTTTCCTCTTTAAACCTAAAGCCAAATGTTTTAGCAGATTTTTAATCCAAAGTACAAGCACTGTTGATTTGAAATTCAAGGATGAAAATCTGACTTTATTTAAAATTTAACATTCATCTTAGTCTATATGTTATAAAATTAACTATTTAAATTATGTGATTCACTAAGTATGCACTATAGGTATTCTTTTGTGAATAAATTCCTGGTAAAAGCAGAATGGATTTCCAATAAATATTTCATCACTTTGGAGATTTATTTTAAGTGGGAAATAGATTCAATTTTGGTACAATTATCTATTACTAGTTGGGCAAGTGACAGAGTATAGATAAAACTCAGAGAGACTGAGAAATTATGATGAATTGTATTTGAATTTGTCATGGTATTGACAGTTTTCACAAACCTGTTCTTTTTCCTTTATGATAAATAAATGCAAATGAAATTATACTCAAGTATATGAAGATCCATCTATGAATCCAGGAGGTCGCTATTGATTTTCTATTATGAGATTCTTTGACTTATAAGAGAGTTTGTTTTTTTAAAAATACCTAACTGTCTTCTATCAGGAATATGCCAGATACTCAGAGAAGATAGATATGTGAGATGCCAAGTATCTATTCCAAACTTGGATATCGTTTCAGTTAGCACCATCTATCTTTTTTTTAAAAAAGTGTCTAAGGCTGGAATAGTCATTGGACATTCTCATGTATGAAGCAGTTTCCTGCAGAGGTAGTTGTCATGGTCCTGCCTTTTTTCATATATACTGGGAGACATTAAGTAGGGATAAACTGCTTACCATGGAGTGAAGAACCCAAGCCTGATTCTTTGGCTTTCTGCCGAAGAAAGAAAATGGAGAAAATGATGAATGACAAACACGTTATGGAGGAATTCTCCCCCCCTAGAGGCTGACAAAAATTCTAATTTTTAGGCTTGCTATCACTGCCAAGAAGGATACTCCTTGTATTTGTGCTCCTGATGGAAATATTGCTTCTGCTGAAACAGCACTCCAGTTCCTTGTTGTTGTGTTGGTGCTGTTATCTTATCTTCCTAATAGTGAGTCCTTTATTTCTGATAAAGATATTCATTTAAATGACTATGGGAGATCAAATTTATACACGGATTTTCGTTGAGACATAGCTTAAAATTACCCTTAATTCAATAAGAAAATAGGTGTTTTATAAAAATTTGATTTGTAAGCTTTTTAAATAATTTAACTATTTTAAGGACTATATATTACATATATTTCTATTCACTTTTTTAAAATTCCTGTATTGCTTTGGCTTGGTGAAACTAGATCTTCATAGTAGGAATTTTGTTGGATGAACAGTGCCAGAATCTAAGATGACATATGGCATTTAATAGGAGTGAGTTAGGAATTAATTCCAGGTTTTGTTCTTGAATGTAAAGAATCTATTTCCTAAGGGCAAAATAAATGAGAAAATCTAAAATCACTCATTTGACAAAAACTCAGGGTTTCCAGTTAACAGTAAATGCAATATGATGTACCAATGCAATAATAGTATTTATCTATGTAATATAATCATGGGTAGTATTAATAAGTTTGGTATCTGAAATGAGCAGTGTGATATCTTGCTTTATATGGTACTGGTCAGCTCTGGGTACCACCCTTTTAAAGCAATAAAGACTGTTCAGACCACATGTATAAGAGAATAACCAAGACATTATTTTTTAATTCTTTATTGCATTTACCTTCTTACATTTACAAGTAAGAGGTTGTAAGACACAACTTGAAAGGTCAGCCACGCATCTAAATCTACCAGGACATTAGCACTACATAAAATCAAACTCATTTGATAGTGAGCTATGAATAAGAATCTTTTACTTTTAAAGCTCCTAAATTCTGTTTGTTTCACAGGAGTCTGAACTGATCGAACTAAGAGAAACCATTGAAATGCTGAAGGCCCAGAACTCTGCTGCCCAGGCAGCCATTCAGGGAGCGCTCAACGGTCCAGACCACCCTCCCAAAGGTATGTTTAGAAATCTTGCCATTTTTCATCCAATCTGCTAGGAATCTATTTTTATTCATTAATTAGAGCAAAGCTGCTTTTACTCAGTCGCACTGCCTTTTATAATATATCAACATAAGTTGCTACTAATGCAGTCAGAATCTCAGAATTTAAGAACAGTAGGCTTCAGTATCAAACTGACCTTAAGGAAATTGCTTCTATAGTCCAACACTTTTCTCTGAGGAGGTTGGTTAATGTATTCATATCTGCCTTCAAGCAAAACAAACCTGGGAAGGAGTATGGAAATCTAGATCTGTATGTAAAAATACAGTAATCAATATGGTGAAGTAGTGGATACTGGGAGCAACTTGTCCTGGGTGGGGGCAATAAAAAGGTACATTTTCTGTAGAGAACTTAAAAAACAGTAAGAAAATGGACTAAACATTGGTGTATTTTTAATTATTACTGTGCTTCAGCAATTGGAAGCAATGATAAAATAATCTTCTCTGCCACCACCCCACTCCTTAAATTGTCACTGAAGAAATACTCTGTGATAATGTCATGTCATTGTTTTCTTTGCATAGGTTGTACTTATTCCTATTCTGACTCTTTTCAGTAGCATTCAATATGCTCAACTCTTGACCAGCTGAAAAATGTTTTCCTAAATCCTGAGTGCTCTGTCATCTCTCTTCGCATTTCCAGATGAATTTTGGGAAAGCTTGATGGAATCATTCAATGTCTTCAACAGCCAGTTACACTTCAGACCATGGGAGTGTGGTTTCTCTTTCCACTACTCCAGCAAAACTGTTCTCTCCAGCATCAATAATGACTTAGATGACTCTAAATCCAGTACAAAGTTTAAAATTCTTATTGTATTTGTTGTGCAAATAGCATTTGATGCTGATGTCCACTGCATCCTACTTGAAATATTCACTTCTTCTAATGCTCATGACATCCACATTCTTAGTTTTTCTTCTGCTCCTTTGAAATTTCTTTCAGTTTCTCTTGTAGATTCACTCATTTGTATGCATTTGTTAAATGTTGATGTTTCTTAGAATGCAGTCCTAAACTGTCTTCCATTATGATTTTATACATTATGATTCTCTTCATCTATCTAAAATTTTGTACAAGCTCATCTAGTACTCTACCTATAATTATTATTTGTGTTGATAACTGTCAAATATATCTCTCCAGGGCAGGCTCATCTCTTGAGTTACAGATCTGTATATCTAGCTGCCAAAGAGAAAACTCCATTAGGTTATCTTCGGATGTCTGTTTGTCACCTGAAAGTCAACAACCCCAAATTTGAACTTGTCTTCTTCCTTCTCAGACCTGCTTTGCCTTCAGTGTTCCTTTCTCAGTAAACAGCATCACCATCCTTCCATGTGGCCAGAAATCCTCCTCTTCGTACACAGTAAATCACTAAGTTCTATTGATTCCATCCATTAAATATATCTTGTTCCCTTTTCTCTGATCCTGCTATCACCATGCCTCATAGCTCCCCTGAACTATGACCACAAACTCCTAAGTCTCAAGGAGCCTTCCTGCTCTTCATCTTTCACCTCCTTATGCCATTCTTCACACTGAGACCAGAGCAGTTGTGTAACAATATATATTTAAAAGGTATCCCATTGCCTTTGGATGAAATACTAACTCCTTAACATGACATAATCTCTCTTGGCCAGCTTCGTTCATTCAACAAGTATTTATTGATATTACCATTTATGTGCTAGACACTGTTCTAGACCTTGTGTCTTGCTATTTTGTCGTGTTGTGTATTTCATATTTCAGCTATCCAGAACTTCTTTCAGTTCTTCAAAAGTTCTTTATATATTCTCTTTATTCTACTTGGAACTTTCTACCCTGTTTGTTCAGCATAAAACTTTTTGAGATCTTGCAAGAGTTAGCCTAAACATGCCTGCTTGTGCCTAAACTATATGAGGTCCCTCTGTGATGTGTTTCTGGAAATAAATGTACTTCCCTCATCAAAATTTGCATTAAGACACTTTGGTGCCTTAATTTGTTTATGGTCTGCCTTTCCTGGTCGATGGCAGGGTGGTCTGTTTTCTTAATCCTTAATCCTGCCCGTAATGATGGCTTGCACATAAAAGGGGCTTATTCAAATTTTATAGAAAGGACTAATACAATTTTTTAAAACTTGAAATTTAACTTATAGGAAAACAGTTATATAAAGTGAGATATACTTAAATTGAAGGACAAACTAGTTCTCTAGGGGCTACTTCTGTTAAGAATTTAGCAACTTTCCATGTGGGGGAGTTAATGTATATGCTGCATGGAAAATTACTGCATATTTAAAGCGTATCTTAGAGCTATAATAAAGCAGTTTATGTTCTAAATCTTCATGTCAGTAAATAGGTCCAGAAGGGATTTAAAAAGGCTTAATCCTTTCTTTACCACAGTACAAGTCACTGAAGTAAAACTTTCTGGAAAGATTCCTTTTATCTCAGGCAACAGGTAGCTTAATATATCTACTGGAATTGAAAAATAGGAATTCCTTTGCTCAGAAATGTGGGAGGGATACCTAAAATGAACAAAACGATAACAGTTAATATTCAACTTGGCTAAGAAAGATTAAAAAATAATTTTATAAGATTTAAAGCTAACAAAAACAAATAGTTATAAAGGGTTGAATGTATATAGAATATTCAGATTGTGTTTCTGTAGTAGTAAAACTCATATCAAGGCATATTGTAAATATTTAGAGAAGAGCATTCCAGGAGGGTCTTGAGACAGAAAAGAGATTAGTGCCTTTATGGAACTGATACAAGGAAGATAATGACGAAAGGTAAAGTAAGTAGAACCAGGTTGGAGAGATAAGTACTGACCAGATTACTGAGGAACATTTGGGCCATATTTAAGGGTTGAGGGCTTCCCTGGTGGCACAGTGGTTGAGAGTCCGCCTGCCGATGCAGGGGACATGGGTTCGTGCCCCGGTCCGGGAAGATCCCACATGCCGCGGAGCGGCTAGGCCCGTGAGCCATGGCCCCTGAGCCTGCGCAAGAGTTGAAATGTTTTCTATTCTTATTAAAATGGAAATCATTGGGCAGTCTCAGGTAAGGGAGTGATGGTGAGGTTTTTCTTTAAAAAGATTTCTCTAACTCTGGTTTGTAGAATGGTTTGAAGGTGAGTTGGACAGCTGTTCTTTCTTAGAGCAGGTAGGTGATGTTGGTGGCTTGAACTAGAACAGTGACGGTGCAGAAGGTGGGAAGTGGAAAATGAATGAATGAATAAACATATAACTGAAATAGATATTTTTAAAATAAGCTTCTCCATTCATTCAGATTGTTGATATTCATTTGGTCACCCATTCTTTACTGAGCTCTGCAATGCCACATGTACTCAGTCAAATACTTACAAACACTAGAAAAGAATTGCCAGAGAAAAGTAAAATGCATTCCCTTCATTCCATGGTATTATGGAAATTACACTCTTGCCAATCTTTATTGGAAATGCGGTCATAATTGAACATAACTAATACCTCCAAGGACTACTTTTGACCTACGGTTAACAAGAATTTACCTATCTTTTTAAAATTTGGGATTACTTGAAGTCAAATATAATTTATTAATTCTGGATATAATAAAAACTCTGGAATACTTTAACGCTTAATACATCTGTTTTATTTGTAAAAGTCAGTTATGAAGGGAAAAATAGAAAATACTAATCTTTTTCAGAAAAGCTTATAGCCAACTGTAGCAGAAATTTAAAACACAGATACCTACACATGTTCTTTTGTTGCTTATTCATATTATTTCCATATTAGTTGATTAAGGGATACTGTGCTCCTTTATTGTTAAATCAAAACAACACACATAAATACCTTGATTTAGGTTTTGGTACTGGTAATGTTTTGGACATGCAAAAGCAGTAAATGTTCTCATCATTAAAAAAAGATACTTTTGGACCAAACTCTAGGGATTCTTAAAAACAGGTCTGCCTTTACCCTCCTGTAAAATTTTTCAACATGGTTATTCTCTTAATGGAAAAATTAAAGCACTTATTGGTATGTATGTACATGAGATTAAGGATGGAGATATGTATATGCATATTATACACCCACACATATACTTATTTATTGTATGTTTTGAAAGTAACCAGTTACAGGTCCATTGCCATCAGCCATTTTACTGTTAAATTAGTCAACTGCAAAGCTTTGATTATATACTATTATTTCTATGGGAACTTTTTGAAAGCTATATAATAATTTCTGACATCTTTTAAGTTCCACTGAGATTTTTTTGCTTGGATAATATGCATTGATACCAATTATATATGACAATAGAAATGGCCTAAAAGCATATTTGACCTTAAAATAATTTTATGAATTATTAGTGTCTCCACTAACACTTAAGTTCACTGTGAGTAGAAATCATTTCAATTTTAATTTTAATGACTATAAATAAATCTTATAAGCTGATTGTATGGAGTAAGTGAGTATGTTCAAAATGTGATTTAGTATCAAATGGTATCCTCTTCAAAATATCGTATTATCTAGAGAAGCACTCCATGCTTTTTAGGAGTATATAGAGGTGATATCACCTGGCAATTAGTACAATAGACAGTAGGATACTTCTAAGTCTCAAGTTGGCTCCACTGTTTTTCAGCTACGTGACCACAGGGAAAATTTAATAATTACACTCATTTCAGTGGTTTGCTTTAAAATTACGTACTCCCAGAGCAGAGTAGTAAAAGCTAGCTTTATTATTACCTGTTATTATTGTTACTGCTATTACTCTTCCAAGTCATGGACAGGGGTTAGGGGTATGATGGAAGAATTACACTGTCTTAAGTATGATTTCTGTTTAATTCACAAATGCAGTCTACCCACATTCTCTCTTGAGGACCTTCGCCCCATTCGCTCCTTGACCTTGGTCAAGTTACTTAACTTCTTTGCGCTTCAATTGCTCCATCTGTGGTATGAAGTGCTTAGATGACTTGCAAGGTTTGTTTTGGCTCTAACAAGGTATGATTCCATGAAATGGAAAGTTAATATATTTGGCTTCGGTAGCTTTATTCAAAGGACAAATATTAAAAACACACAATTAATTATCATGCTATTAAGAGTTTCCTTTTACTCCATGGAACAAATCATTTGGAATAAATCATTTTGGAAGTGCTGTTTGATCCAGGTATTCAGTAAAAATCACTAGCATAGCAGTTCATTTTGGGACAAAACTCAGAATCCATTAAAACACCAATGCTACAGACTTACTTGAGATTCCCATTGAATCTTAATACAGATAACCCAGTTAATTAAAGCAAATATGGTTGTACTTTATTAAGCTTATAAAACCAAAACTGCATTGAAATAATCTGTACAAAGCCATGTTGACATTTATTAGAGGACTTCCTCTCAGAAAGCCTAAAAGTCTTGTTTGTTCAGATTGCAAGTTTTTATGAGTAAACACGATACTGTCTATCTGTGGCTAGATCTCCGCATCAGAAGACAGCATTCCTCCGAAAGCGTTTCTAGTATCAACAGTGCCACGAGCCATTCCAGCATTGGCAGTGGTAACGATGCTGACTCCAAGAAGAAGAAAAAGAAAAACTGGGTAAGCCATTAGCATTCATCTAGTTCAGAAGCTTATTACTGCCCAGTGAGTCAGGCTTTTTCCTTTTGGGCTTTAGAGATCCACAGCAGTTTACAGTGTCTCATTCAAGTGACTGACACCTCAAAGGCTACACTCATCACCAAGATTAGGGCAGCATGGTGCTGAAGAGCAAATGTTTTGGAGTTGGCACTAACTTAACTTGGATTTGAATCCCAACTTTGACACTTACTATTTGGATCTTAGGCAAGTGACCTCACCTTTTTGGGGAGCCTAAATTTTCTCATCTGGAAAAATTGGATAATTAATACTGACTTTATAGAGATACTGTAAAGAAAAATAGGGTAACATGTGTAAATAAATGGCTCCGAGCAGAGGCTTACTGTGGAGGTAGAGATGAAGAAGAAGAAAAAGACGATGGTGATGCTGATGGTGGTGCTGGTGGTGGTGCTGGTGGATGGCGGAAGTGGAGAAAAAATGGAATAAAAAAAGTAAAAGGGAAAGAAGAGACCTTGAAATCAACAGGGTTTTATAGCGTGAATAAAGTGTCACTGTATAAGAAATCAGCTATATGTATTTTTACCAAAAGAACATAGGATAAATATAAAAATGTACTTTAACAGAACTGTCCCTTAAGTTTGCTAGAGGTAGAATTTATGATATTAAGTAATTGCTGAAAAAACTGAGGGGAAGATGCTATCACTGCAGAATGTTTAAAAACAATGAAGTAAAGGATTTCTTTTAATGCCATGCAAGAAAAGTAGATGTTAAATAAGTAGAACTCTTGATGAAATCCAAAATATAACTAGCAGAGGATTTTACTGGAGTGCTTTCTGTAAATAATGAGAGAAATATCTTTTCTGTTTTAAAAAAAATGTTTATGCAGGTAATATTTTAAAATACTGATCAGCCTTCATTCCCTTGATTTGTAATTCCACACTCTTTCATGTTTCTGCAAGGTGAACTCTAGAGGAAGTGAGGTGAATATAAACCATGGACAATTTGGCATGCATCTATAAAAATACCCACCCTTGGCATGAATGCTATTCATTTTGGCAGGAGGCTTTTATACCTTTTAAAAACAGATTACCTTGTATGTCTTTTCTTTGTGTCTTTTCATTTTAATCTCCAGTTTTAAAGAGAAGTAAAACTACTTTCTGAATAGCGCTGTAGGCCATACCAACTCTGGTTTCTCATAGTCCGGGAACTGAAAATTTGAATAGAAACTCACAATTAATGAAGTGTTAGGTGAATTTGATTTCATTTTGCTTTTTAAGTTTATATTGTCAGCAGGCCCTGACTTGATTGTAGCGCTAAAGCAGCCATTTAAAACAAATTGCCTTGAAGAGAGGAGCCTTCTGAACGGAGATCCCTTCAAGGTACTTCGTTTTAAATGAGTGCTCTGACAGCCATGCCCTTGACCCTGCACTGTTTAAAAGCCTTCCATGTTTGCGCTGCGCTGGATTAATACAAGAATAAACCAAAAACACAAAACACGGTATCTTTTTTTTTTAGAGATACTGTGCTGCAGCTGTTAATCCTTTGCTTATACATACTGACCCCAGGCAGTGGCTAGGATGGCACCTGCAAACTAACGGCCCAAAGCAAGATGCCCCCAGTGCAAATAGACAAGGAAGGTAATTTCTGTCCTTCTTGCAGCTGAGAAGCTCATTCAAACAAGCCTTTGGGAAGAAAAAGTCCACCAAGCCTCCATCCTCACATTCGGACATTGAAGAGCTTACTGATTCGTCCCTTCCAGCGTCCCCCAAGTTGCCCCACAATGCGGGTGACTGTGGGTCAGCCTCCATGAAGCCCTCGCAGTCCGCCTCAGCGTAAGTCGCTCCCTCTGCCGGTTGCGGAAGTATTTGTTAAAGACAACTTCAGGCCAAGCCTAGATCTGTGTTCTAAATGGAACTGCAGCACCATCTCTATACCGATTATTTTCAGATCTTCCTTAGACTAGCAGACAGCATTTGTTTCTCTTCTGCTTTCCATACATTAGAAATTGAGTGTTCTTGATCTCATTCTCCCCTTTTCTAAGTTATTATTTTCACTTCTTTTCACTTGCATTTGTCCATGTATCTGTCTAACTGTGCATTAAATGCAGGTTACCCCTTGTCTGGCCACCAAAGAAACGGCAAAATGGCCCTGTGATCTACAAGCATAGATCCCGGTAAAATGGAGTGTGATGCATGAAAACTGCAAAGATCCTGGTTCTAACCTAAGCAGTGTTCACTCTTGCTTTTTCTAAAATCACTCGCATGCATTTCAACAATGACTACCTTCTCTGTCCTCCTGTTTTGGAAGTAAAATTTGGTTTCCTCAAGCCAAACTTCAATCCTTTGTTCTTTAATTGTGTTAGATGATCTAGCATAATTTTTTTTATAGTATCCCACTAGTTGATGTTACAAGAAAGAATAAAACATTTAGAATGTAAAACATGTGCTCTGATAATTCTCTTTGTTCTATATACTATTTAAATGAGATTTCCTTGTGTGCCCAAGACAGTGGCTCACCCAGAACTCATATAAAGCAGGGCCACTATTAGAACCATTTAAGACTCTTGTACACCCTGTATAATTTCCTGACTTAGAGGAAGGAACATAGCACTATCGTTTTGTGACCAGCAATGAGTCCCCACATTTTAAATGGAAAAGATATTCATTAACATAAAACAGATTCTTTTGACATACTTCCTACAAAGCTGTCTATAGAACAACAATAGGATATAATGTATATTACCTTCAGGCAGCCCCCAAGTAGCCTGCTCATTTGGGTTGAAACCTGTGATTCAGTTTCATTAGCTGATCTCCTAAATCAGCTGAGCCTACCAGGAGGATTATATAACACTCATCCATTATTTAAATATCCAAAACTAATCTCCCTGATTTATTTTCTACAATATTTAGATTGAATTTGATCGTAACCTGAAGATAGTATTGTGGCAAATAAGGTTATTCTTTGCAAAATTTTACAAAACAAGAAATCAGCATTTTAAGGACATAATAACTTTGCTTTAAACAAATTTCATGTTGCAAATAGAGGCTCAAGTCCCTTGAAAAATGGTAGAATGAGATGTAGTAATATTATGACTTTTCAGCTCCATAAACATCAGCAACAAGGGAATTTTGAGGATCACTTTATATACAGTAAAGATAGATTGTTTTTAAACTTCAGAAAATAGGAAGAAAAGATTAAAAGAGACGGCTACTATTTTCAGTTTTGAACCTGTGAATGTATTACTGTCTGTAAAACTCTTTTTCCTTTTCTCTAGGTATTGCCAGCAGCAAATAATCTATGTACCTGCTGGATAATATTGCAGTTCAGCTTTTAAAAGAAGCATTGCCTTTCGTAATCCTCTGGCTTCCCCAACCACTGATTTTGTGCTTGTTTCTTTCTTCAGGATCTGTGAATGCACAGAGGCTGAGGCAGAGATAATTCTGCAGCTGAAGAGTGAGCTCAGAGAAAAGGAATTAAAATTAACGGATATTCGGCTGGAGGCCCTCAGCTCTGCTCATCATCTCGATCAGATCCGGGAAGCCATGAACCGAATGCAGGTCGGTCCGAAAGCACCTTCAGGGAACAAACAGGAGAGATTTAAAATGCTGCTTATTCTCTTCTCTTAGTTATTATAAAAACAAATCTCATGTTTAAATCCTTTTTGGAAATGCACTCTGTTTATTCAGTCTCTGCACCTCATTTCTCAATACTGGATGGAGAATTTTGTCAAATCCAGGTTTGGAAGTGGAAGTGCAAACTGGCCAGTTGCACTCAAGGACCATTGAAGGCACTGTACTAGAGCTAAGGTTCTAGAGAAACTACTACAGCCCTTGCTTCTTCACTTTTCCATGATTTACCCTTATGGTAACTTTTTCCTATTCTTTTGAAATCTGACTTTACCTGTTTTCTATTGAAAAACAAACGTAATGAGGAATCAACAGAAATATAACACAAGCTTTCTAAATATGAAAGTAAGTGTGATATAGAATGCCATCTGTAGAAGTAAAGCTTTTCTATTTTTTGGAAGCATCTGAAGGCTAAATTCAGAATCAGTCTGTGCTCAGACTAAGTTTTCGTTTTATTATGGTCAACCAGTAATCACTTGGTACCACAAGATGACTGAAATAGGAAAAGCTCATTGCTGAGCAGATTCATCTGCCAATGGATATATTCATCAATAGGCTTGTGTTGTTTTTATGAGCTTAGTGCCCCATTTTGAAGGAACAAAAACTTTTTCAGACGTTAGTTAGGATCCTGAGGTGGTAATTTTAAATCACCTTATTTATATTATTTTTGTTTTACTGTGGTTTTCAACTCTCCCTGAATTCAGAGTATTACAAGCAGCATTATTTTCTATGAGATTTTAACATTACTTTCATTTAAAATTTTTTTTTTAATTTTTTATTTTATTGAAGCATAGTTGATTTACAATGTCATGTTAGTTTCAGGTGTACAGCACAGTGATTCAGTTATATGTATATAACTGAATATATATATACATATATAGATTGATATAGATATAAAAAGATATTCTTTTTCAGATTCTTTTCCCATATGGTTATTAAAAAATATTGAGTATAGTTCCCTGTGCTATACAGTAGGTCCCTGTTGGTTATCTATTTTTATATATGTAGTAGTGTGTATGTTTACTTTTAAAATGAGAAATGGTATGAACTCTTCAATTATGTTATTCTTAATTCACATAAGACCATGTCATATTTGGAAAACTCCTCAAATATATGATAGATTTTTAAAAAATTCTACTGGTTAGTGTGTGTATTTGTGAATAGCTGAATATGTGTATGTGAGAGACAGAGAAAGGGATTCCTTTTCCTTCTTTGGAAGGAAATCCTGTTTTCATAATTTGTGTTTGTTTATTTAATATGTCACCACATGGTTTATTTAATACATGAACCGATTGACCCTGTTAAAAGAGTTGGTACCCTTTTCTCAATCAAGCTAGCTCTATGTTTTTCATGTTTTCCATCTTCACAACAGAATGAGATTGAAATACTGAAGGCTGAAAACGACCGGCTGAAGGCAGAAACGGGGAACGCTGCGAAGCCAGCTCGGCCCCCATCTGAGTCCGCAAGTAGCACTTCCTCCTCATCCTCACGCCAGTCCTTAGGACTCTCTCTGAACAATTTGAACATCACGGAGTCTGTTACCTCAGGTGATTTTGTGCACACACCTGCCTGAATCAAAGCATACCTCTGACTTCATAAGCCCGGAGACCTTGAATTTGGAGACCCTTACCCAAGCTGCAGCTCTCACCCATACCCTCTTAAAAATGTTAACGGCCTAGCTCTCAGAAATAGTCCTTTTTCCTCTTATAAATTTATTTTACTTCATTATCATTTTAATTTCTTTTATTTATTTACTTTTGGCTGCGTTGGGTCTTCGTTGCTGCACACGGGTTTTCTCTAGTTGTGGAGAGCGGGGGCTACTCTTCATTGCGGTGCGTGGGCTTCTCATCGCGGTGACTTCTCTTGTTGCAGAGCACGGGCTCTAGAGCACAGGCTCAGTAGTTGTGGCACACGGGCTCAGTAGTTGTGGTGCACGGGCTCAGCTGCTTCACGGCATGTGGGATCCTCCTGGACCAGGGCTCAAACTGGTGTCCCCGGCATTGGCAGGCGGACTCTCAACCGCTGTGCCACCAGGGAAACCCCTTCATTATCATTTTAAAAGAACATTCTGTGTGAAAGAGTATGAAGACATAGAGATATGGTTTTCTTATCAGTTTTTAAAACAGTTACTTGTGTTTGAGAAGTACTGCCTCCAGGGTTACAAATAGGATGAAAAAGTAATACTCTCAGTGATGATTGTTAGTACTAATGAATATAATACTCAGAACTCCATGCAATTTGATAGTGTTTTAAGTGTACGAAGCCCGTATACAAGTGTATCAGGACCTATTCCTAAATTTGACTAGATGATCCTACGTGATGTGGCCCAGGGAGAACATAATGCTACTACATCACCCAGACTGCAGCTCTATTAGATTTTCAACAAACAAAAAGAACACACTGGATTCTATTATTGTATTCAATGGTACTAATGATGGAAAAAGGGTACAGTTTTATTCAGTTGCAAATAGAATCATATGACATAATGTTGTCTTAATAGCTGATGAACTATTCAGTTATAAAGTATAACTGCTCCTCTGGCATCGAATCATTCTATGTATATAAGACTTAGTTGAAGAAAGATTTACATGAGGATCCGCAGTGATTGCAAAGCACAGCCACTAGATGACGCTTGGAAACCAATAATATGTATACATGTTCCTGGGCAATTTTAGATCCCATGATAGAATTGAGAAACTTCATGGCTTGCCTTAAATTACACCAAAATATAGAAAAAGAAGATAAAGATGAAAAGCGAAAAAGAAAAAAAAAAGGAATACAGCAAGCTGATATTGATGATATTTTAATGAATCATATCTCTTGCTTCTAAAAGGTCAGAATTTTTAAAATTCTACTAATTACGTCTGCCCTTCATGGTGTAAAATGAATGGCCCAAATGCATACTTGCTTTCTTCTTATAAAAGGTAACTAGAAACTAAAAGGCAAGTAGGAATTTCCTGAAGTTCATGAAAACAACGTTTATACCATTTGGCAGGGACTGGGGAAGGAAAATGAATTTTGAGAATACTCATCAAGTAAAAGAAATATTGGTAGCTAAGAAAAAACAGATGTCATAATTAAATGAACTTATAAATCATTAGGTAAAATAAAACTATGGAAATATGGTAATAACTTGAATGTGTAAATTGTCTATGAAGTGTTATCATCCACATTCTTCAAAAGATGGGAAACAAAAGAAAGAACAAAAATTTTAAATGTATAGAATCTGAGAGTCCTGAGTCACATCCTATACATTGGCTTGCCGGTGATGAACCTGAGAGAGGTGAGGTAGGAGCCACACCTAGTGGCAGTCAGTGCCTGCCTATGTCCTGGAGCTTCACTTCTAAGGAGAGAAAAGGACTGGTACCTTATAGGATGGCTTAATGGTGGGATTTTACTGCCTGTTACATGATTTTGGTTTAGCCTATGGAAATATGATAAGGTCTGAAGGAGGCAAATTTAGTACTGAAGGTAGTTTAGGAAGAACAGCCATATAAAAAGGAAACCAAAATTAATGTCTAGGAAAGACTAGGACTCATAAAGATAAATATAAAATCAAAGAAATTAAATTTACATTTTCTGTGTCCATCTAACTGATGGCCGTGATTCAGAATTTGGGGCAATTTGGTGAGGAGAGGTGTTTTTTTTTCAAAAATGTGTTTTATAATTACCCGTTTCATGGTTTATTTTTAGTCCTATATTATTTTATTTCCTCAACTATTTTTCAGTAGCGATACTTGTGTCTGAACTAGCAAGAAAAATGTAAATCACTTGACATCACTTGACTAGGATACTTTTCAAGTCAAGTTTTCATTGCCTTCACTCTTGTTTAGTGGGTTCAAAATTGGAAATCAAAAGTGCCTTTATGCTGAGGCTTTTTAATAGAAAAAGTTTCTAGAGTTCATGGTTTGTTTTTTTTAAAAAAAGAAGTAGGCAGGAGAGAGGCTAATTGACAAATGTCCAGTTCCTGAAATAATAGTGCATGTTCCATACATCCAGGGAAGACAGAAGTTTGAAAAACCTTCAGTTTTTGTCAGAATTTCACTTGACTGTAACCAGAGTGGCAAATCTTTTTTCAAAATGTTGACAGAGGACTCTAACTTATTTTCCATGAAACAACACAGAGAACCCTTATCTCAAACTGGCTGTTATTTGTTTTTACTCAGAGTTGTTTGTTCAGGCGATCATCCCATCAATGTACTGTGGGTGGGGGGGTGTACATTGACTCACTCACCCAGAGTGAGTCATGATGTGCTCCTTCCACTGTCAACACAAGGAGTTAGAATAAACACACAGGGAAAAGGAGTAATGGTTAGAACAGATAAACTTACTAAACACGGAGGATAAAGTGCTTTAAAAGTGTTTTCTATTATGTTCTCAATAACCCTACGAAGCTGGTGCTTTTGTGCCCCAAGAATTAGGAAAGTGATTATGATAATTTTTCAAGATTATGCATCCAATAAGTGATAGAGCTAATATTTGAGCCCAGATCTGGATGATTCCAGTGCCTGACTCTTAACTACTGTATTCATTTTGCTAAAGCACTTAAAACATTAAAGATTACCTTGTTGAGAATGTATACTCCAAAAGAGCAGGGAATTCATCTTCCTTCTCACCATGGTATTCATTCCCAATGCCCAGCACAGTTCCTGATTTCTTTTTTTTTAATAAATTTATTTATTTATTTTTGGCTGCGTTGGGTCTTGGTTGCTGTGTGTGGACTTTCTCTAGTTGCGGCGAGTGGGCGCTACCCTTTGTTGTGGTGCGTGGGCTTCTCGTTGCGGTGGCTTTTCCTGTTGCGGGGCACGGGCTCTAGGCACACGGGCTTCAGTAGTACCAGCATGCGGGCTCAGTAGTTGTGGCTGGTGGGCTCTAGAGCACAGACTCAGTAGTTATGGCGCACGGGCTTAGCTGCTCCGCGGCATGTGGGATCTTCCCAGACCAGAGCTCGAACCCACGTCCCTGCATTGGAAGGCAGATTCTTAACCACAGCTCCAGCAGGGAAATCCACAGTTCCTGATTTCTGTGATGCTTAATAAACTGTCAGCTAAAAATAAATATTTTTGAATATTTATGAAGTTATGAATAATTGAGCAAAGTACTAAAGGGGTAATTTGGTCATGAATTACAAGATATTTAGATGTGAACGATAAGCCACTTTAAACTTTTGAGAAAAGGAGCAAGAAGAGAATTAAAATGACACTTAAGGACGAGGTTTGAGTTGGATAGGAAGAATGGTGAGAGACTGGGAGGATGTTATACTAGTAAAAAAAATTAATAAATTTCAGTAAGGGAGATTGTCTGACAATTTAAAAATTTCTAGCAAAAAATCTCCATATTCCTTAAACTCTAAATGTGCTTTTGATTGTTATGGTGTTATGGCATTTTTTAAACTCCTTCCTTTTGCAAAATTGCATATTCCTAATTATTAAGATAATAGAAGCATTTTATTTTCAGAAGGCACTTGATGAAATTGTTGCTTCTATAATGGTACAGTCACAGTCCTTGGCTCTCTAAATTTACACTTTGAGCAGTTGAGTCCTCTTGTCACCTGGCACATGTGCTCTTCAACACGTAACCAAGTTTTCTTTGTCCCCAGAAAACTATCTTCATATTAAACATAATAGCATCCTTGTCAAAGGAAAACATATATGTGGGATAGTTTGCCTTAATCATTCTCCAAACTGGACATTAATCTCATATATTTTGAAAATTAATCTTTAATCACATTTTAAGGTTGGTGGGTTAAAGGTTAGCTAGCTTTATCATGCTTCTGTAACTCTTAGCTGATTACTAGAAGTATTATTTTGGTTTTGAAGCTATAAGCATAAAGAGAACAGGAAAGCAATAATTAATATATTTCTGCGGGGAAGTATAATGCCATGGTTGAAATTCAAAACATTACCTAAAATTATCAATACGAGGTGAGTAGTCATATAGCAGGGAATGTGCCAAATGCTTGAAAATCATTTCAGTTGACAGTCAGTCTCACCACCTTTGCATTCATAACTACATGGGTGATGAGCTTGGATGTTTTTGGTTGGATAGAAAACTCAGATTGCTTTTCAGTTTGTCACGGTTATAATGGTAACTGACTATTACTCAGGTATTACTCAGACCTGTGCATAATAGAAAAAAGGAACCCCTTATTGCCTCATCTAAATGCAATGGGTGCCCAACACTTGGGTGAAGATCTTTGGAAGCAGAAATAAATTCTTAGATGGAAACTTTAACCCAACACAGTCACTCATCTTCTTGGAAGCTGAGGTTTTTCAAACCAGTTAGGTTAGAATGGGTGGCAGAAAATCTGAATATTCCCATTGAAAGATGTAAAACTATGAGGGAGAAAACGATGACAGTAAAGAAATCCAAGCTAATGTGACTCTATTGTATGTGTGTGTGTTTGTGTATGTTTCTTTGAAAATTTGGTAGATATTTTGCTCGATGATGCTGGTGATGCAACCGGACATAAAGATGGCCGCAGCGTGAAAATTATAGTCTCCATAAGCAAGGGCTACAGTCGAGCAAAGGTATTTCTTTAACCTTAAGTTCTTTATTACTAAAGGATGAGAATGACCATGAATCAAATAAGTATTTGTCATAAATATACTATCAGCGGTGTTTGTCCTGGCATTGGCCTAATCTATTATAAAAGCATGAAAGTTAGGGACTTGAAAGAAATGACATCATCCTATAGGTAAAAATGTGTCTCAGTATGTCATGTTCATTCACTGAAAACAATATTGGTTGTCAGCCAACCTCATTTCTAAAACCAAAAAAGCACATTGCTTTCTTTGACATTAACATTTTGTCTACCTAAATACAGGTGATGTTTATGATGTATAGAAACATGTTGCTAGAGCTGCCAAGATGGTCTTTGTACAAAGAAGAGACTATAAGTTATATGGCTCTTCTAGACACTGGAAAGATATATTTTATTGAACTCAAATTCCATTGACACTACTTGTGTGTATCATTTTAAAGCAAGGTCTTAGATGATAAGGCAAATATTCTAATTTTTCTGGAATCAAATATTGCCTTCAAATTGGCAATACCATTCTGACCCTAGCCTCTTCTTGAAACTAAAACTATTATTTCAAGTTGAAATTGTAGTTCAGTGGCCAAAACTACAAATTTATAAGTATCCAAAAATGTTTTATCAGACAGAAAAACAAAAAAGTCTTTAGAATTTTAAGATAATTGAAGTATTGAAGTTTGAAAAGTGAGCTAGCAATTGTGAATTTTTACACTGTGCATATATTCCAAGAATTCTAATGCCATAAACTTTCTGCTTGAGCTGCAGATCTGTGCCTGAATTTCCCAAGTGGGTCTTTATGTAAAAGCCTGTAATAGCCTCAGTGAAGCTTAGATAGTCTAATGATCTCTGATTTGAAAGCAGCTGCTGAAGAGCACTGTATGCATGTCCATTTTGGCTCAGTTACAATAACGCTGTAAAACAAGTTTTCTTTTTCAAAATAATTCTGAAAGATAATATTTTTGAACATTGGAAAGTAGTTGTCTTAGTCTTCTTGGGTTACCATAACAAAATACTATAGATTGGGTGGCTTAAACAACAGAAATTTATTTTCTCAAAGTTATTAAGTCCAAGATCAAGGTGCTGGCTGATTTGTTTCCTGGTGTTTCCTCTTTCTCCTTGGGTTGCAGATGACTGCCTTCTTCCTGTGTCCTCACTTGACCTTTCCTCAGTGTGTGTACTTGGGGAGAGAGAAAGAGATCTCTCTCCTACTTCCCCTACTTAGAAGGCCACTAGTCCCATGATGAGAGACCCACTCTCATGGCCTAATCTAGCTCTTATTGCCTCCTGCTGGCTCCATTTCCAAATACCATCAATTGGGGGTTGAGGCTTTAATATACGAATTTGGGGGGAGGGACACAAACATTCAGTCTATAACAGTTGTTACAAAATAAGAATGGTTTGCTGTGAATTTCTCAACTTTTTCTGTAACAGATATTGGCTTCAGGTTATATCTAAATAGTGCTGATAATCATTTACCCTTATAAAGTTAAATGTTGCAGATGAAGAAATTGAGGCTCTGAGCCAGCTAAGTGACTTGAACTAGCATCACATTTCTTAATTACATGGTAGATGTTGTGTGTTGTGGAATCCATGTCTTCTAACACCTGACTCAGTTATTTTTCTACCACCTCTTAAGGACTATGCAAGTTGGTGACTAGAATCAGGATTGTGATATATCAACTGTCTAATTATATATACTGGTGTCGTGATCACTATCTCATGTAACCATTCCAGTCAATATAAAAACGGCTTCAGTTAGACTATAAATTGAATTGCTTACTTTTCTAATATATGTAGAAATTCCTCAAAATCCCATCCTACAAAAACGATAAATTTGGGACCTTTGTTTGTATTATAAAGGAGTTCTTTGCTTGACAAAATGAGTCCTGTAGGATTCCCTGGCAAGTTCTTCTAAATATTGAATTTTCTGATACATTCAAAATGGGACCTGTGAATATGTGAATGCCATACTACCATGGATAACTTATTTTTCAAAACTGGATTGGATTTTAGAAATAATCTAAATAAAAAAACAAACTGAGTTTTGGACTTAACAAAGATAAGATCACAAAAACATTATGATGAGGCTCTAGGACTCATGATATAGTTCTGTTCCATCTCTATCACTATTTCCCTCCTACCAAGCTGCTTCTCTTCAGGAATGCACCCACTGCATTAAAACGGAAGACTTGTTCTCTCCTGGCCCTTTCCCTTCTACTGAACAGGTCATGAATCAGTTTTCCTTGACCATACCACTTCATCTAATCTCTTTCTCTCTTGTTTTTGTTGCTATCCTGTTACTTTGTTAGTTAGTTTGTTTGTTTGTTTGTTGGGGTATTTTGTATAATCCACTGTGTATGTCTGTTATTATAAAACCCATAGGTTTAATATATATTTTAGTGTTAATCACCACGAATATTAATATTTTTTAGTAGAAGATATCATAATAAAAAAAGACACACAGTTGGATTTTATCTTGTTTTATTTTGTTCTTACTTAGGATCAGAAGTCTCAGGCATATTTGATAGGATCCATTGGTGTCAGTGGAAAAACCAAGTGGGATGTCTTAGATGGTGTAATTAGACGTCTCTTTAAGGTAAGTTGTGCAAGACATCCTGATATTAATTTTCAAATGTGTTTCATTTTGGATGCTTCCCTTAGCTTTAATGGCATAGAGATATCTGCTTTTCCTCTCTTCCATTTCAAATATTAAGGAAAGTTTTCTCTCTTTATGCTGTTTGATATTAATTGTTCTTATATTAACCATTTCTAAAATTCTTGATAGCTAGCTTCACATCCCCATGAGTTTTGTATTTGTTGTAGAGGAGTTGGACCTCTGTTTTGACTTTCCTTTTTTGTGTATACCATTTCAGGAATATGTGTTCCGAATTGATACATCCACTAGCCTTGGTCTGAGCTCTGACTGCATTGCCAGCTACTGTATAGGAGATTTAATTAGATCCCATAACCTAGAAGTGCCTGAACTGCTGCCTTGTGGATACCTTGTCGGCGATAATAACATCATCACTGTGAACCTGAAAGGTAAAAATAAAAATGAAAAGCACAGTTGTATTTTTTTTACCAACATTTCTTTTCTTTTCTTTTTTGCAGTTTCCCTTCAAATTTTCCTATTTGAAAACTATGTTAACCACTTTGATAATTTTGATATGATATGAGCTGTATTTATATTTAAAACACTAAAATCCTACTAAAAACACAAAAATCCAAGTAAATGAAATTCTTTGAGTTTTGAGATGTAATTTCAAAGTTTCTCCAAGACTCAGAAAAACAAATGTGATGTAGCGAATTTCAGTTTTCTAGATTTTCTCCATTATCATCTTAGATTTAGGGGAGATTCAAAAAGTTTATTGCATATTCCAAGGTAATATATTCATTCTTTTACCTTTAATTTTAAAATATGTATTCCCAATAAGTACCCACTGGGGATAGAGAATGGAAGTTAAGAATCAGGGATGAGAAATTCTCTTTGCTTTGAATAATGTGACTAATTCTAGGCAAATGGAATACCTAAAGTATGCTTGTATCCATAATCCTTGTTCATGTATGTTAAAGAGTCAGAACACATCTATATAAACTATGGATTAATAGAGGGATTTGTCAATATTTGATTTTATGATTAAGGTAATTGGGTGCGTAAAAGGAGAAACTGTTGCTCTTCTTAATTCCTTGCCAAATACCTATTATATTTATATTCTTCAAAAGCTTAAGGGGTGGTACAGCTGGGATGTATAATGAGAGCTAGAGGGAAATAAAGAGAAGGAGGAAAGAGGAAGAAAAAGAGAAGAACATACACACTTTTATACTTTTAATTTTTACACTTATTCTTAACAAAACTACCACCTTCAAAGAGAAGGAGGATTTTATGATAGAATTCATAGTAATGCTTCCATCTCTTTGTGGAAACATAAGTGAGAAGCATGAAATAGACGAGGGAAGTCTAAGCAAAGAGGAAAAACCTGCTTTCATTTGGATGTTCACTCTGCCTTATTACTGATGTTTTCTGTCTTAAAATAGCAACACACGTGGGATGGAAATGTCAAGGAAAGTATCTTGCAAGGACTGCATTCCAATGGCTAACAAAGCCCAGTTGCCAGTTGACACTATATTTTCATTTCAAGCTTATGTAGAACAATAAGCCACACTCTTCCCTTTGTTTCTCCCTTCAGGGGTAGAAGAAAACAGTTTGGACAGTTTTGTTTTTGATACGCTGATTCCTAAACCAATTACCCAAAGGTACTTTAACTTGTTGATGGAGCATCACAGAATTATACTCTCAGGACCTAGTGGTACTGGAAAGACCTATTTAGCAAACAAACTTGCTGAATACGTAATAACCAAATCTGGGAGGAAAAAAACAGAGGATGCAATTGCCACTTTTAATGTGGACCACAAGTCTAGTAAGGTAAGTCACAGGCTCCTAAGACAACTGCTATTTATCCGTGTCTTAAGCAACTAAGCTTTCAGATTATATGAAACTTCCATATTGTACATGGAAGCATATCCAGCTCTTCAGCTAAAACTAGAATCTGGTGAATGACTAAACCCTATTTCATGAATTTGAACAAGACTGCTCAGTGACATTCAGGTATCAGGTATTCACAAGCATTGAGAATGGACAGAAGAAAAGGACAGAGTCTCTGTTGTCTGATTTCTCGTAGACATCATCTAGGAAGTATTAGAGCAGAAAGAGATCCATGCAAATACCACAGAAACAAGAGGCCATGACTCTTCCTGCAGAATCAGAGCTTTATAAAAGCCAATACTTGGTCTAGGTCATAATAAATAAGTAGGAATTAACTGGGATGTTGCAGCAATGGGGATTTGGGTGTAATTCATATATTCTAAGCAGAAATTCTGGGAGCAGCAATTTGTTAACATCATATTTCTATAGGATTTCTGCTTAGGAACCTTAGGAAATTGAATAATATTCCATTTCACCATCTGCTAAGGTTTAATGTACCATAATCATCCTGAGTGCTCTCAGCTCTTAAATAGGCATGAGGGGCTATAAAACCCAGCCAGTACTTTCGTATATTCAGAGTGAAATAAAGAATCCTAAGAAGGAAATAGTTGATGCCTAACATATTCCTAACACTGGACTATTTTTGCCTATAGTTATTCATTTACATTCTCAATCAGTGCAACCTAAGGTTCTCTTAGGAAACTACATCTGGTATAAGCAATACCTTGAAGATATCCAGATGATACTGGGTTCTGTTGTTTTTCTAGAGATAACCTGGTTAGATGATCTAAACTGACCCAGTCTCGCAGAAACCTCTGGCCTGCAAATTTTTAGAAAAGAAACATGACTCCCCAAAGCAACCCAAACCCACTGGATTCTTGACATAAACAAGACATTTAATTTAGTGAACAAAAATTTCTTAAAGGAGTAGTTCATTAAGTCCATATCACTGACCAACTGTGGGACCTAGGGCTGATTGTTAAATTTCTTTGTGCCTTACTTTTCCCAGCTGTAAAATGGGAAAAAATAGTGAGGTTGTGGTAAGGACTAAATGGGTGTGTATCTGTGTGTGTGTGTGAGAGAGAGACAGACAGATAGACAGACAGATAGAAGCAGGGAGAGGGAGAGAATAGTACAAGTAGCAAGCACCACCTAAGGGTTGCCTGCAGTTATTAATTATAGCTCTTGGTTCCCAATACTGTAACGGTTTCTTACACAAATACACACAGACACATACAGACCACCCACCCCCATCACATACACGGATCTTTGTTCAAAACTGGCTTATATGTATTTTTCAAGGAGAACAAAGGTGTGTATAAAGCATGATGGGATCTCTTAATGTGGACTTAATACAGCACATGAATTCCGAATGTTTCTTTGGAACTCAACACTATTTGGATTGTGGTTGAACCACCCATTCTCATTTCAAGTAGAGAGAGACATGGCACCTGAGGCAGAATATTGAACTCTTCTTTTTTTTTTGCGGTACGCGGGCCTCTCACTGCTGTGGCCTCTCCCGTTGCGGAGCACAGGCTCCAGACGCGCAGGCTCAGCGGCCATGGCTCACGGGCCTAGCTGCTCCGCGGCATGTGGGATCTTCCCGGACCGGGGCACGAACCCGTGTCCCCTGCATCGGCAGGCGGACTCTCAACCACTGTGCCACCAGGGAAGCCTTGAACTCTTCTTTAAGCAGAAGCAGGAAGAGCACAGTTGTTTGCTTCAGCCTACACCTTTAATGCCTCCAGTGAATTCTGGGTCTCCTCATAGCTTTATTTAAAAGCTTTTAGCACATTTTGTTTTCTTTTCAGCCAAAATGATGAAAGAATTGGCATCTCTTAATTACCCTCAGTGCTCTCTTTGGTGTTTCCTTAATGTTGATGTGACAGAACTCTTTAGAAGTTACTTCTGTTATGAAAAAAACAAGTGGTTGGAAGATAAGAGAAGAATAGATTTATTAGAGGAAACAGGCATTTTGATAAAGTTGGAAAATCACTTAAAATCAAGTTTCGAATCAGATAGATTGACTTGGATATAATTCGACATGCTAAAATAAAGTAGGGTAACTTAACATTAGTTCTAAAATTTGCCTCACTCCAAAATATACTGTTATATATAAGTTCTTTTTATTTCAGTTTAAAAAAAGTGTTTAGTACTTGGAGATATTCTTAATCAATAATAATTTATATGTCCTTTAAAATTTGATCAAATATATCCAGCACTCTTATTTTCTACTTTTTCTGAATAAAATCACTTGTGCCATTATGAGGTCAGTTTAATCTTTGTTATTACAAACTGATGAAAAATGAAGCTTGCCAAGAGCCTTTGAACAGAACAAATGATGCTAGTAAACAGTAATAGGAAGAAATCCATGGACAAATCACATGGCATTCATCACCAAGAAAGCACAAACTACGACTAACAAATGCTTATTGTTTCTTTAGGTTTGTAAGATTTGAATGAGCTGTCAGTAATGTTGCATACCAAGTCATGGCCAGAGAATTTGGCCAATTCTTGCCAAATTGTCAGAGAATCCACACTTTATTTTCGGGGGGTTGATGGTATGTGAGAGTGGTATAGAGAAATGGGGATGACAGGTTGGGATTGTAGGAAGGATGCTGCCAAGTGTAGATTTACTTAAGTAAAGGGTGAATGAGGTACGAAATAAATTCTTTTCCTGAGAAATGGAACTGTGTAACTGCTGACATGCTTTCTGCTATGCCTTCGATAGCTCTGAAGAGACAAAGCCACAAATCACTCACTGATTCCAAAAAAAGCCAATAATAAACCATCAAATGAAAAAAATCTTTTCATGTTTTTGTTCCCTCTGCATTTTACATTCTTTTCCTCTTCCCACTCTTCAAGCCCTCTCTCGAGTTGCCAGCTGGAATATTTTGATTGAAAGCAGGACACATAAACAGTTACACTTTGTGACATTTGATACGGTGGGCCCAGAGGCTAGAGATGGATTTAGTAAAGAATATGTGGCCAACTGAAGCCACTTGGAATGTTAGGTGGGAAAAGATCAGAAAGCTGGACTTGGCAGATTCATTGTGAGTGTGTCTGGAGTCAAAATCAGAGATAGCAATGATCAATAGTTTTTGTATAACTGCTGTGTTCTGTGTATATTTTCAAAGCATGGGATTCATCTCATTATCAATGTCCATCTAGTAGATATACCTGTTTTTTTCTGCCTGATTAGATCTTGGACATGAAACTTCTAATGCTAATGTATCAGTACTTCAATCTAAGATTTTACCCTGATTAAGCTAGAGTGGGGATCATGAAGTGATTTCAAAAAGGTTTGAGAAAACTCAAGTTGTATGACCAAATTATTTGTGTATGCCTGTTTCCACTTGTGACTGGTCCATAGCTTTCATTAGATTCCCAAAGGGATCTACTACCCTTCTCAAGATGAGAGAGGACCACAATAGAATCTAATGGCCCTATTTTTCCAAAATCACCCGGTGATTCTTCTTTACCAAATTCAGTTCAAACTTCTCCCGCTCCCCTGCCCCCTTCAGCTCCACCACCTCCTCCTCTCCCCCCACCTCTCTCTCCCTCTTTTGATCCGTATATACTAAATTGCTATAATTGATCCCCCTTTCTAGAAATTGTTCTGATTTTCATGATTTTCATTCTCTCCTTGTCTCCTTCCTACCCTCTAGTAAGCTGCTGCTCAGTGCCTTTCACTGACTGTTTTTCCTTCACCTTCCAGTAAATGAAAATATCCCCCAACACTCTTTTCTCTCCCACTTCTGTTCTCATCTGGATAACTCCCTTGTTTCAACTTGTATTGGCTCCAATTGGACAGTATTGGGTGTGCCCACTCTTCCATATGGTAGGCATTTCTATTAGCTTATAAGTATGTTTTCATTAGTATACTAAATATACATGTTTAGGAATGCCAGTTTCAATTCTTGTATATTTGTGATGTATCTGTGAAAATATATCACAAATCCATCTTCTTTCATCCATCTCTACTACCATTACCCTCCCACCCAAATAAACACTCTGTCATTTACTTGGACTATTGCAATTGTTTACTAACTGCTTGATTTACAACTTGCATTAAATCCCCCTTCTCTCTCTGCCTCTTTATCCTTGCACCTCATGGAAATAGAATGTCTTCTATTCATTCATAATTCTTCTTTCATAATTAAAAGCTGACCACATTAAAATCCTGCAGTGTTTCCCCACTGCTTTCTGCTCTAGGTCAAAAATCTTCCCATACTTCTACTATTTCTCTTGAGTTCCACAGTGTCTCTTGGCTTCAGCAATTTCAGTATCTCTTGACTGGTTTCTCTTCCTCCTTTGCAATATACTTACCACACTTTGAAATCATGATTCTGACTACATCACTCAGATCCCCAGAATAGTCAATGTTTCTTCACTGTCAGTAGGAAAAGTCCAGTAGTCTTACCAACCATTCAAGGTTGCAAACTTTCCTTTCCAATTTATTTACCACTCTTTCACAAAACATATACTACTGGGTTTTTCCTACATGGATATCATATTTTTATGTTTCTGCCTTTGTTCTTCTCCATCTATGAAGAAAGCGCTTCTTCCATTTTTAAGCATCACAGTATTACCTAATCTTTAAAATAAAGGGTTAATAGCAAATAATACTGCCACCACAAAATCTTTCCCAGAAGCTACAAGTAATCTTTACATGCTCTGAACAAAATCTTTAGTGTATATTCTTTTGCAGTAACGTATTAGTTTTCACTGTGAATTTTAGTTATCTATATACATGCCTAACCTATTCTGGGCAGTAAGCATCTTGAATGTGTTTTCCATTTCTAATTAATCATCCTATCCTTCACATGTATGTTTCCTTCGATAAATAAATTTCTCTACCCTGGGGAAAACAACAACATATGAATGGTGCACATGTTTATATAGTAAAATCCAAATTCCTCTGCATGGATTCAAAGTCTTTTCGATTTCCCCTTTCATTGAGATCACTACTGCCATGGACCATTTCTCTTGCAAAAGCAGAACACCAGTATTTCTCCCAACACATCACACACTCGTATCTTCCACCTCTTACGCTTTACTCTTTATTCTTCAATTATACCTCCTGCCCTCATACTCTATAGTTCTATGAACCTTAAATCTGGACTAGATGCCTCTCTTTAGTTTTTCTATAGTGTTTTATGCATTTCAGTTATCACATTGCCTTGAGACTTACTTGTTGGCCTGCCTTTCTATCAACTCTAATGCCTGAACATAAAAGTAATCTCTAAATCCTTGGTGCCAGAGTACCTGGCACATAGTAGGCGCTTGCTAAAGCTGTGTTGAAAGAGTAAAAAACTACATACTTATCATTTGGAATTCTATTCATTCATTATTCAAGATCCATCATGAAATTGTTTTTTAACCCTGCTCAAGATGTACAAATGGAAAATGTCATTGTAAATATGCAAATATTATGGAAATGCTCTTACTGATTAGGATAATTCTAAGAAATCTAATTATATTTCTGGCCTACCCATCTGTGAGAGCAATCAGTGAACTGGTTATCATATTTAGATTAAAAGCTATTAGAAAGGAATAATATCTGTAAAGAACCAAGAAGCTTAATAAATGCTAAATTCTAATGTCAAGTGACCTAATGAAATATAACACATTTTGTCTGTTGTTATAAATTACAACAATTACAAGCAGATAATAACTAAATAACAAATCAACCAACCAACCAACCTACCACAGTTTTATTTGAGTCCCAGGGCTGTATTTTCAGATGCACCTCATCAAAATGAATTGGAATTAAAATATTTAAAGTCTTATTGGAAACTTAGGGGTGCCATTTTGGATTTAGTCTATACTTGAAATTATAAGGTTTGCTAAAATCCATCTTTATCATTGTAATACCAAAAACAAGAATGAATCTCAGTATTTGTGGTTTATCCTAAGAGCTCATATCCAGAATTCTTTTTTTTTTCACTTTTCTTCCAGGGAGAAAACAACTGAGGAGTGTGTCCTTGTGTTTACAGCTTTATATTTACTTCAGGTGTCCTGTACTGGCTTTTCTCTTTCCTTTAAAAGTGTATCCTCTCAACATTGTATGTTTTTTTGCTTTGTAGAGTAAGGTTTTATATCAATGGAATGATCTGTGAGTTTTAATCAAAGAACCTGGATGGACGACAAAATGTATCATTCCTAAACTATGAATTGCTTTCCATTGGTATAAATTTCTCATTAACATATTTGTTTTCTTTTTTTTTAAAGGAATTGCAACAATATCTAGCTAACCTGGCTGAACAATGCAGTGCGGATAATAACGGTGTAGAGCTTCCAGTTGTAATAATTCTTGATAATCTTCATCATGTGGGCTCTTTGAGTGATATCTTCAATGGTTTTCTCAACTGTAAATACAATAAATGGTATGCTTGTGAAATATTTCGAGTGATAAGATATGAAAAAATGGTGATCAGATACGCATTCTTGTGCCTTTATACCTTTTAAGACGTATAGTGGATGCTATTAATTTGAGAAGCCTTCATTACTATTATACCATATTTCCAAAGAACCACTGTGTGTTCATTAGAACATCTGTTTATTCATTCAACAATTGCGTCCCAGGCACTTTTATGGCAACATTACTTACTTGATGATGTTAACTTCTACAGGTATGCTGGAAGTCTGGGAGACCATTATCAATGATGGAATGTTTGAATCAGGGAAATTAAGAACTAGAACGAAGCTATAGAGCTCTTGTTTCACTCTTAGTCCATTTAAAGTTTAAATTCAGCCTTCCTATAGAAATAATTTTAATACATTCAGATATACCTCTCTCCACTAGTGATTCTAATTTTTATTTACATGAAAGAAAAGGTTAAAGTAGAGTATAAAAAAAATCTGAAAACCCACTTAAGATTCACTATAGTATGGCCTCTAAAAAAGGACATATAAGAACAACAACATAAATGTTAGCTTTAATGGTGCAAGTAACCCAGTTATCTCTGCTAGAGATTTTTTAAATGTTAAAAATTAATCAGCATAAAATAAATATTGAAACAAGAATATAAATTCTTTCATGTTATTAAGAACCTTTGAAATAATTATGAAACAAAAGAAAAAATTAATGAATTAGATTATAAGCACAAGAATCATAAGCTGTTGGAGTAGAGAGACCACTGTGGTTGTTCTGTCTAATCTTTGCATTTCATAGATGAGAAGACTTGGGCTTATAGAGGGAAAATGATTTGCTTAGGATGCCAGATCTGAAGTTAGAACCCCAAATCTTAATTTCCAGTTTAGTGATCTTTGTCATTTTCCAACCAACCACTACAGAATTACCCTTTTACAGCCTAATGTTAAAATGGAAAAATCCATATTTATCTAAATTGCTTTCGCAGACAATTTTAATGTATTAATCTCTTTTACCTTTAGTACATATAAACTTTCTTTTTTTTCCCCAGTCCATATATTATTGGAACAATGAATCAGGGAGTTTCTTCATCACCAAATCTAGAGCTGCATCACAATTTCAGGTGAAGATAAATTGAATTTTTTTCATATTGTCTCTTTTCTGTTTGCTTTTGGTTATTGTTTTTTCCATTTGTACATTGAGAAACCCTGCCAGTGGTGACCTGGGGTGTGAAAATAATTCTCACTTCTTCTGACACTCTTTCTCAAGCAGACATTTTGTGATCCTCAACCTGTAATCAGAAGTGTTTCTTTCAAAAAGAAGAAAAAAGAAATGTTTTTTCTGCTCACTATGTCACTGGCTAAAGTAGAGCACTTTTTTTCTAAGTGTGAGAAATGTGGAGACAGTTCCTATTTCAGGATTTGTGATTCTCCTACAGAAGAGTGCTCAGCCTGTACATGCCCACTCACTGCTGTGACGCACATAAGCTTCTCTTTAGCTCAAGATGAAAAGTTAGTTACAGTATAGCTCTAATGCTAATAGACCTTCTCATCCCTTTGATCATTAACATATGGCCACCAATTAAATTAGGAACATTATTACTTTATATTGGAAAGAGAATCACTGTGGACTTAAAGTTTAATTTATATAAAAGTTTAATTTATGTAAAGATTTCTGAGTTTTTGGGTTTTTTCTCTCTTTTTGTAGGTGGGTACTATGTGCAAACCACACAGAACCAGTAAAAGGCTTTTTAGGCAGATATCTTCGAAGGAAACTGATAGAGATGGAAATTGAAAGGAACATACGCAATAATGACCTAGTCAAAATTATAGATTGGATTCCTAAGACATGGCATCATCTCAACAGTTTTTTGGAAACACACAGTTCTTCTGATGTTACCATTGGTGAGTTCCAAAATTGCAATATGCCATTTTCCAGGAACTACGAGTACGTGGTAAAGATGGCCAGATTGGAGGGCAGAAAATAACAAGTGAAGCTAATGTTTTTCAAGCTCCCAGAGATTTAAGTTTTCATTTTTTTTTCCTTCTGAAAGTTTGCCTTCTTCCAAGCTTTGCATAAATATTTCTAATTAGATTTATTTTGTCTGACTATTATGGTTTACTAAGATTTTACTGACATCGAATAAGTTTAATATAGACAAATATCTAAAAATCAGATAACCATTTGAAATAAATTGTATCTGTTTAGAGTACCTTTTTTATGCTAAAAACAAATATTAGCTTATGGCTCATATCAAATATAGTTGTGAGAGAAGATTTTAGTTAGAGGTAATTTAAGTGTTTTACATTTTTCATGAAGACAAAATTGTTTGAATTATTTTCTTGAGTTGGCATAAAGATGTTTGTTTTTGTATTCCTTCTTAAATTGCACGAAAAAAATGTCCCTTTCCCATTGCGGTGGATCATAAAGACATACTCACTAAAGACACAGTGTAAATTAGAAAGAAAAATTCTATATTTGTGATCAGAAGACCAAGGCAGAGACCCACTTCTGCAAATAATGACATATTTTATATTTGACAATTCATTCCAGCATAGTTTTGTCATTTGTAAAATGGGGCAGATTGACCGGATTATGACCTTTAAGGTTTCTCCCAATGCTAAAATGTTACATTTTAGATTAAGGTTTTAGTGTAAAAAGAAAGGAGGGTCCTGGAGATTGGGTCTTCAGTGAAACACACTTTAATATAATCAAACTAGCCAAGATTATAATTTTCTAAGAATCCTATAAGAAACATTCCCCCCAAATGGTGTCTAAATATGGGTTCTTAAAAATGTTTTGTTATTTGTTTCTTCTCAGGTCCTCGACTTTTCCTTCCTTGCCCCATGGATGTAGAAGGTTCTAGAGTATGGTTCATGGATCTCTGGAACTATTCTTTGGTACCTTATATTCTGGAGGCAGTGAGAGAAGGTCTGCAGGTATAGTACTCAATTTTCTTTACTGTTTTTAAAAACTAAGTGAAAAAAGTCATCCTTTAAAAGCAAAAATAATTCATTTCTCTGCGTATTTGAGCAGAAAAATAAGGCATGAACTATATAAATATAGTGGTAAAGTTTGAAAGAACAAATAGTATACACTACTTTTTTTCTGTTCTGAGAAAAATATGTAGGAGAAAGAGAAAGCACAGTTATTCTAACAAGTACACATTGAAGGCCAAATTTATTGCCATAGGTGTTTACAAACCTGTTTTTTTTTTTAATATTTATTTATTTATTTATCGGCTGCACTGGGTCTTAGTTGCAGCACCCGGGATTTTCGTTGCGGCACACGGGCTCTTTGTTACAGTGCACAGGCTTCTCTCTAGTTGTGGCACGCAGGGTCATTAGTTGTGACGCGAGGACTCTCTAGTTGTGGCATATGGGCTTAGTTGCCCTGCAGCATGTGGGATCTTAGTTCCCTGACCAGGGATCGAACCAGCGTCCCCTGCATTGTAAGATGGATTCTCAACCACTGGACCACCAGGGAAGTCCCCAGACCTGTGCTTATTAGATAGCTAGATAATTGCACAGTTCTACATCTTATAAGAAAGGCATGTTTATACGGACCTTGATCATTTATTCTCTTCTTATCTAATCTGCAACAAGTAGTTTTTGCTTATAGTTTCCTTGCTTCAGGATATTTCTTTTTTGAAGCCCTTTAACGTCACTTGTAAGATCCTTTACTATTTATGAGAGTGCTCTAAATCTAAGGCATTTGACTTTTTAAAATCTATGGCAGGCGGGTTCAGGAGCGCCCCTGCTGTCCCTGTCATCCACCTTTCATCCACCCCTTCTATTTACTCTTCACTGAGAAGTCAAAATATATCACTAATAAGAAAACCCTTTTTCTTCAATAAAATGTATCATCCCTTTTCCATCACTCTTGATTTTTCCTTATATTGAAGTTGAAATTTCATGAAATTGTAGAATTATAAAACTTATGTGTGAATATTTTAAGATTGATATTGTATAATTACCAAACTTGTGGCAGAAAAATCCAGTCATCTTTACAATAACTTAGCTAAGGTTTAGGTAGTATTTTGCTTAGGCATCTCTATTTCTGGTTATCACAACTGCTGCTAGAATTAAGATATACTTCACGCTTCTCACATTTTGTCATCTGCAATACTGTGTTAAGTCTTTATTTTACTGTCTAAAAAAACTGGTTTTCTACTTTACTTCATTTTGCTTCCTTTTACCATCATGCTTTCCTCACCTAGTAGAAGGGCATGGCAGTGATTTAGAACTATCATATTACGAGGGTGTTCTGAGAATTCAGAGGTAATGATCCTAGAGAACGCTATCAATTGGTTCTAATCCATATTTAAATAACTCAATTTCATATTTTTAAGGGTATAAGCCAAACTAGCCCCAGAAAGTGTCTCCAACAAAATTAAAGACTGTACCAAAGGTTTTTATTTTTCAAGTATAACATAGCACATGTGAGGATTCCTCTAAACCTATTATGCTATCTCAGATGTGAGTTGGGTCTCTTGATTTCAACCATTTTTACCAAAAAAATATATATATATATTTTTTTAATGAAAATGTATTTAAAATATTCACAGTCATAATTTTAGAATAAATATTTAAATGAATTATTTGTTCTCTAGATACTATTTCAGTATTAATAAACTAGGATCCAAATCTTTATATATGAAATTCTCCTTATTTCGTATTCATTTGCTAATATCTAGAAAGAATTAGAAGCGTTTTAAAAACTCAAAAACCATGATACCTAAAAATCCTTAGATCTCATTTTTTTAACTACATAGTGTTTTTAATATTTAAGTCAATATTATTTATAAAACACTGTCCTGAGAATTATCATACTATAAAGCTTCCATTCAAACAAAGGCATAATCACTAAGGTAATACCAGTTTCCCAAACTGAGAGATACTTCAAAAAAAATTTTTGAGGAGGGATTAAAAGATCTCAAGTTTTATGCTGTGGTTCTAGATGTTTAGTAGTAGGTTAGTGTGAAAGCTGGCTCAACCATGATGTAGGGAGTAGCTGGGTGTTGGTGGGGGTTGGTGGCAGGAGGCAGGGGGCAGGAGGAATTCAGCACTTGGAGAGAAAAAGGAAAACCCTTTGGTGAGTAGAGAGTTCTCATTGCTACTGAAGGATACGCTGGACCAGAAGTCTGTTGGCAGATGATGTTCTTGGGATGGTCCATATGTGACTTCTGGAGGAACAGGAGAAAAAGGAATCACACATGTCATGAACCATTTCCTTGGATATCCTGGCAACAAAGAACCATGAATTGGAACAAGAGGTGGAAAAACAAAGCATGGTTACAAAGATGAAAATCTGAGTTGAGAGGAATAGAAAAAGCTCTCTTCAAATGAAGGCGGATACTTTGATGGGGAACCGTATGGGGAATACACTTTACCAGATGTTCTAGTTGAAAAAAACACTGGTGATGCACTGGATTCCAATGTTTATTCTGATGATTCTATCTTTCTTGAAACGTCAACAATCAGATTATCTCCTTCTGAATGTTTATATTTCATTTCTTTCAATTCTTCTTCTATAGCATCTATTTTACTCTGGAATATAGAATTGAGCCTGTTTAGCTTTCTATTGGTCGCCCCCAATTTTGCTGTCCTTGATGATTCTTTAAAGGCTGACACCTGTTGATTCTACTAGACTTCCATATTTTTTTGGAAACATTTCCTTTCCAAGAATTATATGCTTTCCTTCAATTAGTTTAAGTTGTATAGCAAGCTATGTTTTACATCCTCTATAAAGTAGATTTTTAACTGAGAGAAATTTTCTGCTCTAAAAGAAGAGAACTATTAAAAAAAAAAAAAAAGAAAAGAAAACTAACCATTGCCACCCCTACCATCATCCCCTAAACAAATGCACAGCTATCAAGACCTGAACTTTTTTTTTTCTTAAGACAAGCTGCCACAATGTCATACAACTTCTCCAGGAGAAACTCAAAAGAGAGTTCCAAGGCAGCCATGGGCTTTCATGGCCTCAATGTCCGCCATTTTGCTTTTGTCTCACTGAACCACAAGAAGCCACATAGAACACTTAACACGGTGTTCTGTACCATCCACGACCAAGATGTGTATACACCTAGTAACCAGGATTGCCCTCAGTGGAGTAGGAGAGTCCATTAAAGAACTAGCGCACCCATGTTACTGTCCTCTTCTCTTAATTTTAACTTTTCTTTCTGTGCCCCTGTGGCTTATACTTTTTTTTTTTTTTTTTTACCAAGTCCCATCAACCTCTTTCTCCTCAGTGTGCCCTTCCCAGTTTGGTTTTGGCTTTGCGTTCAGCTTAAAAATTCTTTAACATCGCTTGGATTCATCTGCCCTCTACTCCACTGCCAGTACTTTAACCAGGCTTTATAATCTCTTTCTATTAACTTTCTCCCTCCATATGAGTTTTGACAAATCTTTCATTTCCCATGATTCTCCTCTTTTACTAGTGGCCTTATAAAAAAATATCTAAAAAGAGTTTTAATGGGAAGCAGTGAGATTATAGAGGAAGTTAATCTGAGGGAAATGGTTGTCGGAGAAAGGATTCTTATTTTCAAGGAAAATTTGAGTAGAATGAAGTGGACAGAGAAAAGAAGTCTCTTTTATTCACCATCTTTCCAAAGTGCACTTTAGTAAAGAAAGCTATTTAGTGTCTAGCTTTTTAATTTCTCCATTACTGGAACTTTCCTTTCTCAATGATGAGCTTTCTTTTAGTTTGTAAATTACTAACAAAGATAAATGGGGCAGCCATTTCTTCATGTATTTAAAATAAAGCTCCCTCATGCTCTCCTCCAAATGTTGATAACCTATCCCAAATGTTCAGCTTTATTTTGTCTCAAGCTTTATTTTGTCTAGCCTTCAAGTTTTAAGTGAACTATATAGAGAGATATATGTTTAAAATCTGGAAAATTTTGTATGGACACTTCATTCCCCTGAGTCCCATAGGAACTCAGTGTGCAAAGGAATCAATCAATTAGTAGTCACCTTTTGTACTGAATAGAAATGCATTTTATATGTGCTAAATTTGTGATCACTTTTTAGATGTATGGGAAACGAGCACCCTGGGAAGATCCCTCAAAGTGGGTGCTTGATACATACCCATGGAGCTCAGCATCTTTGCCTCAGGAGGGCCCAGCATTACTTCAGTTGAGACCAGAAGATGTTGGGTATGAGGGCTGCATATCCACAAAGGAAGCTACAACCTCAAAGCACATTCCACAAACTGACACAGAGGGGGATCCCCTGGTAAGAAGCTGATGTTTGGTTCTTCCTATATAATCTTGACTATAGTGTGCGGTCATTAGTATTTATGCATCAGAGACATTAGTTATCCTAGGTAATGTTTGAAACTGTCCTGATATTGGTACTCAGTTTTAAAATTTTTACCTTTGGCCTACTTTCATTGGGTGAAACTCTTAAAATGAAAGACCAAACTCATATGCTTAAAAATAATCAAAAAACACTGAAACCAGGCTGAACTCTGCGGCCGTAAGTTTTCTTTTATTATGCAGAAAATTGTGTAAATAAATCAATAAATTTTAAACATTCAGTACTCAATTCATTAGGTATGTAAGAGAAAACTGAATTTTGTTCTAAAATGAAAGAAACCAAAAGAATATAATCTAATGTATGCTTGAAGAACTAAAGAATGTTTTACACGTATCTGACTAAATTTAGAATTAGTCCTCTATTGGCAACAGTAGGGAAGAATAAACTGACTTGAAATCAAAGGGACGTTATTCTCTGCCTTGCTCAGTTTGCAATCATGAAAGGCTTAATATAAGTCAGTAAAACTCCAAAGTATGAATACTCTGAAAATATTAAGTACATGATAGGAAAATGACTTTATTTTTGTATGTATATTTTATTTTTAGAGATGACTTTCCATAGATTGGTATCAAACGTAATGTGTTTGTTAGCTTACTATTCTCTGACTAAAGGGATCACTGGGAAACCAATACAGACAGAAGACATGCTGAGATAAAGGTCATTATGTTACTTAAAACAAACAAAAAAGGAAATGATTAAAATCATAATCTATAACTATACCTAAAGACAGAAAATGACTTGCTATCTTGTGGAATACCCTTATACCAACAACCCCGACATGTATATGTCATCATCATTTCAGCTGATCATTCTGAATATTTGGGGGTTTATATGTGAACTATCTGATAAAGTTTCATGATTTTTTTCCCCAACAAAATGGACACACACAGAAGATTTTGCATACTATTTCAAGAAGTTCCATAAAGTCACAGAGATATAAACATTGACCTACTTAGAGCCCAGGGATCTCTTATTTAGGACTTTTGATCTAGGCTATAAACTTCTTAAGGGCCTGGAGTTGTATTTTTATAACAAGTATCTGGCCCTTTAGCTCATACGTAGCTAGAAATCAACAGTGGTGGTGGAATTGGTTTGAATTCTGCATAATTGTGAGCAGACACTAAGTAATTCCTGATAGGATGATTAAAATGTAATAGAGTAAAATTAAGCCTTAGAGGACAAATATGGGTTATTTCCTCTGAATTTTTTATAAATTCCAGTTCTCCTTTTGCAGATTTTAATACAGTTCCTGATAAAGGTGAGGTGTTTATAAGGTTTGTTTTCAGGGTTACTCTACAGAGTATGGGACATTTAAGGGATGTCTTAAATTTTCCCAATTCCCATAGTCCTGGTCAGCTAAACCCATTAATCACTCCTTTCCCTGGCTCAGAATGCTTTTGTCTTATAGCATGGAAAAGCGATCAGGATCTCCACATTTTGAATGAGAATTTGGGTAAAAAATATCTCTGATTCCTAACCTGCTGCTCACCTAAACATCTTAAGGAGCAAGGGGTTATGATATCTGACATGTTAAATGACAAAAACCTTATCATCTAAAAATCTTTGAATTAGGCACATTCTGATAGAGAAGTAAGCACCTCTCTGCGTTTATTGCTCTATATTTTTATAATTATTGACATAGGTAAAAACATATTTGCAGTCCAATCTAAATCAGAAAAAAATCTACTATTTAATGTCAGTAATATATTTTTGAATCTGAACACGGATGCAAGTGTTTGGCACATCTCACAGTGTTTAAAAATATAATGTGTATTCACCATCAACAAACTCATTAATTTCATTCATTCAGTAAATATTAGTAAATAATAAGTATGTACTCAAGGCTAAGACCTGGTGATCAGAAAATAAATTAGATCTCATTTCTGATCTTAAGAAGCTCACAGCCCAGCCGTGGAGAGAGACATGTATATATATAAATTATAGTAAAATAATGATAGAAGTATATCCTAGATAGATATATCCCAGATAGAGTTGTGAGTCTGTTGAGGAAGTGATTAGGAGAAAGCTCCAGAGGAGGAAAGGCTTGAGCTAGGTCTGGAAGGATGAATAGAAACTCATCATGGGGTTGGGTAGGGAAGATCCAAAATTAAGAAAATAGCACGTGAAACGTGATGGAACAGTACAGTAAAAATAATGAGTTTAGGGAGCTGTATACAAATTGTTGGGATTAGAACAAAAGGGACGGGAGGAATTACAGCTACAGAAGTCTGCAATTGTAAAATCATGTGAAGCCTTGTTTATCTTGTAGGAAGTTAAAATTTTATCACACAGACAATGGGGAGCCACCAAAGGTTTTTGAGCAAGGGACTACCTCATTAGATTTGCAGTTTATAAAGATCACCTTGATAATAGAATAGAGGGCAGATTAAAGGAGAGAGGATGGAGGCTGGGAGACTAGCAGATGTGTAAATACCAGGGATGATAAGGACCTGATGGAGGCGTTACAAATGTAAGACGTTATATTTCTGACCCTGGGTATGGGAAAGAAGGAGGGGGGAAGAGAGGAAGGAAATACTTTTGTAGAGAATAATGATCTATCCGAGTGACTACTGAATGGTATGGAACCTTACCTCCCTCTTGTAATCTCCTTTGACCTGAATGTACAAAGCAACCCTATGAGAAGGCAGAGTAAAGCCTTCATATGTATTTATTATGAATCTGAGATTCTGAACTTATTCTAATAGAACATATTTACTATATGGCACCATTTTCAAAAATTAAGACTTTAATAATACTGTTATTACACGGTAAAACTTTTATAACAGTCAGCATTCAAGTGATTTCAAACATTTGTGACTGAGGTAGAAGCACAACCCTTGAAACCATTTCTGCTCTTGGAAGGTGCTCAAAACACAATTCTCTTTTACAAATCATCTTCACCCAGATGCTTGAATATACAGCCGGCTACTAATAAGGGAGGGATTGACAAAGGAAAGGAAAAAGAGAATATGAATGTGCATGAAGGTAGGGGTGTGTGTGTGTGTGTGTGTGTGTGTGTGTGTGTGTGTGTGTGTGTGTGTGTGTATATGCACTCACACGCACGAGAGAGACAGAGAAACAAGAGAGGAGAGAGAGGGCAAGAGAGAAACAGAATATTGTTGGAGACATTTAGCTTTTTGACTCACTGGGTTTAAGAGGTTATCACCAACTACTTTAATTTCATATCTTTATGTAGCTAGTTTAATAAATTCAGGGAATTAGACAAAAAATTATATTGAAAAATATTGTCCTGAAGAATATTAAAATGACTTTAAAATATGCTGTAACTGTAGCTTCTTCGTCAGAAAGGCATCCTTGCTGGAATTGGTAATTACCACTTTGTCATTTTATTTCACAGGTCTTTTTTGAACACACATTTTACGCTGAGCATACAAGTATGCAGAGCCTAACATATGACTAAGGAATCCTTTTTAGATTTCTCCTTTCTTTGGGATCAGATTCCCTATATTTCTAAGTTGGAAACAAAACCCAAAAAACTTTGATTACATTATGAAATAGCAAAGTTAGCGTGCATTAAACAATACAAACATTATTACAATTTACAGAAAACCTTGATAAGAAAACAACCCTCCCGAAGACATGTGCCATTTTTTCTGTGCTTTCTAAAACTGTTGAACCATTTATTCATGATTCACTTTTAAACAGTCTTTCTTTTTCCATCCCTACCAGTGGATCTGCAGATCTATCAAAATCCAAGCAAGGTGGCTGCCTTTTATTTTCTAATACATGGAAATGCTAGCTGTCTTTCTCCCCAGCTGCTTTCATGCCTACGTCCCTTTTATGAGAACAGACATTGCCATTGTCCTATAAGGCTGGGAAACTTGAGACAGCCGCTCTTGTTCCAGATGGTGGTTGTAGTTTTCAGTGAGTTATCCATCATATTTTAGCCAGACATTCAACAACCACAGAAACTTGACAGTGATTCTTCCCTTCTCCCTCTTCCAACGTTCATGGTCGGCTTCATTTGGTCACCTCTCAAGGTCAGCTCCTAAGCAGCAGATGGGGGGCTCCATTCCACTCCATCCCCACCTCCTCTCCAGGGACCGTGTCCAGGAGCCCGTGTGTGCATCTGCCTGTAGGAACATTCAGGACTTTCAGTTGTCATTCAGTGCCTTCTGCTTCTCACAGCCAAAGAGCTGGGCAGCTTGGTGTACTCTCCAGCCACGAGCCCAGATGTCCAGCTGTGATAGTTTCCTTTCCCCTCTCCCTGCTGGAGCTGTATTCATTTACAACTGCAAATAAAAGACTTATGCGGAGGCCCTATTTTGTCCTTATGGTTTGCTGCTGTAGTCATGTTTGGGAGAAACCGTGTAGGATCCAGGGGCAACTAGTAAAAATCTAAAATTTTTTTCCATTTCCCTTGGAGGGGATGAGATGGGTCGTCCATGTGGCTCGGGGCCGTGTGTTTTCTGGGACTGGCTTCCTCGATGCATCATTGCCTCCATCGATGTCTCCTTTTCTTTCTTCAGATGAATATGCTAATGAAACTCCAAGAAGCAGCCAATTACTCGGGCACACAAAGCTGCGACAGTGATAGCACCAGCCACCATGAAGACGTTTTGGATTCGTCTCTTGAATCTACCCTCTAGAGGGTGAAAAAAGTTAGTGGAAAAGACTATGCTTTCGAAAAAAAAAAAAAGGTTAAAAAGTAAGGTATTTTCACTAAACCACTGACAATATGAAAGCACCCTGTCCAGGGCCCTGATCCAGGGCCGTGGTCTCCAAGGAGGCAGTAGAACTAAGTTTGAACCGCCAAGATGCTAAATTGACACAGAAGTGTAACTTGCTTTCCTTTCTAGGCATTTTTATATCCGTGGAGTGATGTAAGGCTCCATTACTCAACTGGAAAGGACCCTAATGACAGGGCAACTGAATAGATTGCACATGGGATAGCCAAACTGGACTTTCTGTTTTTCCTCTTTAAAAGTTTACAATGCAGACCTTTTTTTGTTGTTGTTCCTTCCTTTGGTTTCCTCTGAGGGGCTGTTCTCCCCAAGCAGGGTCCATTCTTCTGATCCGTCCAAGCTCCTTTGTGCCACATGGTGCTGGTCACGGAGCCCCAGTAGTGTTTGTGTTGTGCGCTCACCCCATTCCTAAATGAAGAGGCCAGGCCTCCGCAAGCACAAATGGAATTGTGCAACCGCCAGGGGAAACACTGCTGTGACAAGCTGGAGAAGTGCCAGTGTCATTCAACTGCCATGATCACAGGATGTGCTCCACCCACTTTTTAGTGTCTGAGTCACGGGTTTGATAAGGTTGTTTTTACCACCGTGGTCTTTTTAAACCACCTGCCCACTCCCTTAAAAAGAGTTTTATACCAATTATTAGTCAACACTGATAAAAGGCTTTTTTAGGGCTTTATTTGTTTGAGCCTTGTCAGTGAAAAGAAGCAACATTTCCTATGGTGCTGTCTCACTGCCTTAAAACCAATTTCTACAACAGTTTAACAGTTGGTTTAAATCCTAAACCATTGGTGATTTCCACTGTCTTTTCATTTACAACACCGGTTAACGCAGTAGCCTCATCTCTCTCTATTTTTGTGTTTGTTTTTGAAGAAATGGATAGGAGAAAGATCCGTATTTTTACCTTGTGAATAGATTGCTTTGCCTATCCTCCAAAATACTCAAGTAAACCCAGAAACCCTCTTTGACTGTCACTTAAAAGCGAAGCCATGTGGCTAAATTTCATCCAGCTCTAGGGGAAAGAGTCTCAGAAGGCGGGAGATTGTGATTTCTTATCCAGCAGAGCTGGAAGCACTAGATGCAGCATGAGCACAACGATTCCGCTTTTTTCCCCTATTTTTTTTTTTTAATTATTATGAGTTTTGAACATGTTGTTTTGATGGATATTGTTGTACATGAGAAATTCAGCATTCGAGAACACTGATGCAGTGAAGTCACTGTGGATGAGGAAGCGTTTATACTGTAAAAGGACGTTAGATTTGCACAGTCTACTGGGTAGGTATTGTAAATAATCATTTTAAAAACTTGCACAAATCGAAATAAACACACAAAAAAAATTGTATTTTATCCTGTGGGTGTTAAGAGATGTTTCACTTGCTGAGATTTCCTGTACTTTGCAAATACAGAATGCAAACCCTCAACACTGTTATTATCTGGTGTGTTTGTCCTGTATTTACAGTTGTGATGACCATGCAGGAGCTATCAGTGCTAGAGTGAGCATGCTTCAAAACTGTCCATGAAGCCAATCCATTTTCGGAAAAGTAAAAATGTCTGAAAGTGCATCTGTCGTGACAGGCTTTCAAGAGAGTGCATGAAAACTGATGGGAGTGATTGGAGAAGTTCCCACCACACACAGGGGACAGGTTTGAAATTTATCAACCCAAGGGCTAGGCCATGGTGTAGACTTGTCCCATGCATGTGAAAATGTGCTACTTTCAGGACGTGCAATTGGTGCTACTCTCTGTGACCACCCACGGGTCAGTTGCTATAGAACAATAACAACACGAGACATCTGCGCAGTTGTCAGAATGTCACTCAGTCCATAGGTCCTCCACGGTGCTATTGCCCTAAGGGAAATCGGAACTGAATTTATGCACATAGAATGGTCACCCTGACTTTGAAGCCTCAAACGTGGATCACATCTGTGGTGAAGCATCAATATATGTAGCTGGATGAGTGACTAGTGGCCCTTGTATAATATGTGATCTAAGAAAATTGCTAATCTTTCCCTGCCGTTTTGAGAAACACAGTCCAAACACGGTCATAAACAAATTCCTGCAATACATCCCAGTAGGTCCGCCTAGTTTACAACTTAAACTAGTTTGTGAAACATTTGTCTGTATACATTTTATATTTTGTACATTTTTGATGTAACATATCATGTAAATAGAAACAGTGAAATAAATCATCTGAAAAGTTTTGTAGTCTTTGTAAAGCCCCAACAACAAGTACTTGGTGTCAGTGGACATAACTGGGTGATGTATTTTCTATTGGTTGATTGTTCCTCTAGCTTGTAAACCAGCTTGCATATATTTTTTTGCAAATGTGCACCCTGTATCTGTCTAAATTATTACTTTGCCATTAAAGTGGAATTATTTATTGACAACAAGGTGTGGCGTGTATATATGGAGAAAATTGAATAATTATGCACCGGAAGTATCAAGCTTTAAAATGTTGCTTGTACTATTAATATGCCATAAGTAGGGATGTATGTGAATTTTTATTTTTCATTCCTTGTAGAAGGGACCTCATAGCTTTTAAGTAAGGAAATAAATTGAAGGCACTAGGTATATCTTTTTAAATGAAAAGTATTTATTCAGTGAATATTTTTAGAAAACTCTGACTAAATGGTTATAAAATAAGCATTAATATAAAATAAAATGTTGATATTCACTTAATTATTTGTTTTTATTCCATTAAGTCTTTTTTTTAAGCTTTTAGCTCTAAAGATGCTTTTAACATAAAATAATTTTTCTGGTGATGCTTTATTTTTAATAGAGACTATAAAAAGAAACAGAACCCCCTTTAAAATGAGAATTTTTTCAAAGCACCTCAGTCTCCAACCCCAGTAATTGGAATGTTTATTTGGGTACCCTAAGTAGGGTTTTAATTCTAAAAACAGGAAAATTAGAACAGTTATTGAGCAAAAATATATATATTAGTTAAAATGGATCTAGTATCCATAATGGATTAAAATTTAGGAGATTGGGAAATTTCCACAATTCATCTTATCCAGATAAACACTGAATTAATGCAAAACTGGAACATAATTCTGACACATGCAACATCAGGCTGCATAAGTGTGAATCCCAACACTGTCATTCTTCTCTGTGTGACCTTGGCCAATTTACTCACCCTCTTTATGCCTAGTTTCCTCACCTATCAAATGATGATTAGAATAATACCCATTTCTCACAGATTACTGTGTTGTTCAGGGGTCAACAGTATTTAAAAAAAATTTTTTTAAGAGTGCATCTTTTAACCAAGTTTTCTCATTTATAACATGGGGGTAGTAACATTACCTACCTCATAGGGCTGTTGGTAGCAGTGAGTTTAGATCTGTAAAGCACTTAAAACAATGCCTGGCACTCAGGAAACTGAATAAATGCCAGCTGCTGTATTAGCGCTGCCATTATAATCAATTAATAATGTCAGTAGTGTAACAAATACTCTCAAGATTCAATTTGTAAATGTATTCATGGTAATATTAAAGCCTTATGAAAAGTACATCTTTCATCCAGTTTCCTAATCTGTAAAATGGGATAGTTACAGTATCTACTCATAAGATTGCTTTGAAGATGAAATATTTTATTTATTTTAGATATTTTCTATTTTTTATTTTTACTTTTTAATTTTGTTAGAATATAGTTGAGTTACAATGTTGTATTAGTTTCATGTATACAGCAAAGTAATTCTGTTATACATATATTCATTCTTTTACAGATTCTTTACCCATATAGGTTATTACAGAATACTGAGTAGAGTTCCCCGTGCTATACAGTAAGTCCTTGTTGGTTATCTATTTTATATGTAGTAGTGTGAGTATGTTAATCCCAAGCCCCTAATTTATCCCCCCCCCCCACATTTCCCCTTTGGTAACTATAAGTTTGTTCTGAAATCTGTGAGTCTTTTTCTGTTTTGTAAATAAGTTCATTTATATCTTTTTAAATTAGATTCCACATATGAGTGATGTCATATGATATTTGTCTTTCTCTGACTTACTTCACTTAATATGATAATCTCAGGGTCTACCCATGTTGCTGCAAATGGCATTATTTCATTCTTTGTTATGGCTGAGTAATATTCCATTGTATATATGTACCACATCTTCTTTATCCATTCCACTGTCAATGGACATTTAGGTTGCTTCCATGTCTTGGCTACTGTAAGTAGTGCTGCAGTGAACGTTGGAGTGCATGATGGGTCTTCTCCAGATGTATACCCAGGAGTGGGATTGCTGGATCATACGGTAGTTCAATTTTTAATTTTTAAGGAACCTCTACTGTCCTCCATAGTGATTGTACCAATCTACATTCCCACCAGCAGTGTAGGAGGGTTCTGTTTTCTCCACACCCTCTACAGCATTTATTGTGTGTAGACTTTTTGATGATGGCCATTCTGACTGGTGTGAGGTGATACCACATTGTACTTTTGATTTACATTTCTCTGATAATTAGTGATGTTGATCATCTTTTCATGTGGTTTTTAGGAAGATGGAATATTTTAAAATACATGAAGCACTCAGAAAAGTCCGTCACATCTTAAGTGCTATATGTTGGCTATTATTATTACTCAACAGATGTTTATATTATACACCTGATATGTGCCAAGCAACTTTCTCAGGCCTCAGAGTCATTGAGACTCAGGCCACAAACCTAGGTGACTTACAGTTAGTACAATTGGGTCTCTGCTTCTTATTTTGATGAGCACCTAAGCTCTCCACTAGAGAATGACCAATGAGAAACCCAATGAATAGAGGCTAAAAGATATTCAGACACTAGTAGAATCAGCAATACCAGTGGATTGTGTTTAAATTTGGAGAAGTTCAAATACCTTTATTTCAGACTTTTGGACTTTAATGTTAAAAAAAAAAAAAATCACAGTATTTTTATAAGAAATAAGCCACCTTAAAAATTGTCTAAATCTATATCTTTGATCAGCTAAGACGTTTAAAAAGCTTCAACAGTGTTTTGCTTGGCGGGCGGGGGTGGGGCAACCGACTGATAGGTAAAATGTTGCATTACTGAATTCAATATTAATTTTTAGTTCAGTGGAGATGATTTGGATAAGCAATCATTGGAGGCTCTCTTCTCCACATGAAATATACATTATCTCTTAGTTACTCAGGAGTTCATCAGCAAGAAAACAAATTTATAGAAATTAAACATAGCACTTTCTGAACTAGAATCTTATTAGAGAAAAATGAAAGTTCTCAAGTTGTTTTCCATAAAATTGTAAAAAAACTTATAAACATTTTATTTATCACTGGAATTTTAAAAGTTTGCCTGAATATTCTAGACTAGCATGGTACAGTTGAAGCTGATGAACAACTGAGTAAATAATTTTTACAGTGATTACATGTTAAAATGAAAATACTTTCAGTATATTGGATTATATTAACTGCAGTATTAAAATTAATTCACCTGATTATTTTTCCTTTTTTAATGTGGCTACTACAAATTCTACAATTAAATATGACGTTCATATTTGTGTCTCACTTTATATTTCTATTCCTGTTGGATAACACTACTATAGAAAGATTGATCTTTATAAAACGTAAATGTGATCACCTACCTCCCTCACCTCTTTTGCATTTTGTTTTTAGGAATAAGGTTCAAACTTCAAAGGACAATTCTTTGCTCAGTCTGGATTTTGCTTATCCCTTGACTTCCTTTTTCACCATGTCCCCTGCCACCATTTTGGTCTGTTCTCTACATTAGCCTAATTGTAGAACCTAGAAGTAATTGTTGAAACATTAACAACTTTCCAGACAATTTAGCTATGAGCATGCCTCAACATTTTCATATAATCTTGATGTATGGAAAAAACTTCTGGCATGCCAATTTAAAGGTTTCTCTCTTAGTAGAGAGACATTTATAGAAAATGTAGATTAGACCAAAAAAAAAACCTATTTAAAGATTCCCAGCCTTTTTTTTTTTTTTTCTTTTCTTTACGCGGGGCTCTCACTGTTGTGGTCTCTCCCATTGCGGAGCACAGGCTCCGGACGCCCTGGCTCAGCGGCCATGGCTCACGGGCCCAGCCACTCCATGGCATGTGGGATCTTCCCGGACCGGGGCACGAACCCGTGCCCCCTGCATCGGAAGGCAGACTCTCAACCACTGCACCACCAGGGAAGCCCCAGATTCCCAGCCTTTTGACTGTCAGGTGGATGGGTGAGTAGATGGTTTCCAAAATCAAATATTAATCCTATAAGTAATTAGGCAATTATTGAAAATTACTAAACATTTATCAATGTTCTAATTTACTCAAAGAAGATTACTAGTTTTATCAAGCAATAACATTTTGTCCCAGACCAGGTTTAGAACAATATTTCTTTTACTGTAATTTACTTCCCTTTACCCCAAGCCCCTAAAACATTCTCAGATGCCATTACCTTAGACAAACCCTCTGATCCCACAGACTAGGTCAAAAATCAGAGTTATTTGCTTTTCTAGATCCACATATATATACTGTGAGTCACTTATCATGTTTGATTTCAGGGCCTAGAATATAGTGCACTCTCAATAAACACGTATTGAATAAAAATATTTCTGAACATGGAGACAGCAACTGAACTTTATGATAAACAAAAGCAGTAAATTTGAGAAGAACCACTTTACAGGTAGAACTCCCTGGAAAGCCAGATTAATAATTAGAATACTGTTTAATGACCACAGAAGGAGGAGGATACCTGATGATTTGTGTCATCCAGTACAAAATACTGCCTCACGCTTGGGATTTCTTTTTTTCCCTTTAGATGTAATGTACTACATACCGTCCACCAAGTTTTCTTTTTTCTTTCTGCTTTTCAAGTCCTTTGAAGATGTCTTATTGTATATAGCACAATTTAAATGTGTGGGCTTTTTAGGGGAAGAGATAAAATACACCAAGAGGTTGGAAATGTAATGCTAGAGCCCAGAAGACAGGTGGGGACTGGGAAGATCAAAATAAGAATCCTTAGCATAAAAATGAGAAGTGATGTGAATTTCACTTTGGGATGTTTCCCCACAAGAAAGATCTTGACTGAGAGGGCAGACAACAGAAGCAAGAAGAGCTACAGTCCTGCAGCATGTGGAACAAAAACCACATTCACATAAAAATAGGCAAGATGAAAAGGCACAGAGCTATGTACCAGATGAAGGAACAAGATAAAACCCCAGAAAAACAACTAAATGAAGTGGAGATAGGCAACCTTCCAGAAAAATAATTCAGAATAATCATAGTGAAGATGATCCAGGACCTTGGAGAAAGAATGGAGACAAAGATCGAGAAGATGCAAGAAATGTTTAACAAAGACCTAGAAGAATTAAAGAACAAACAAACAGAGATGAACAATACAATAACTGAAATGAAAAATACACTAGAAGGAATGAATAGCAGAATAACTGAGGCAGAAGAACCGATAAGTGACCTGGGAGACAGAATGGTGGAATTCACTGCTGCAGAACAGAATAAAGAAAAAAGAATGAAAAGAAATGAAGAGAGCCTAAGAGACCTCTGGGACAACATTAACTGCAACAACATTCGCATTATAGGGGACCCAGAAGGAGAAGAGAGAGAGAAATGACCCGAAAAAATATTTGAAGAGATTATAGTGGAAAATTTCCCTAACATGGGAAAGGAAATAGCCACCCAAGTCCAGGAAGCACAGTGAGTCCCATACAGGATAAACCCAAGGAGAAACACGCCGAGACACATAGTAATCAAATTGGCAAAAATTAAAGACAAAGAAAAATTATTGAGAGCAGCAAGGGGAAAATGACAAATAACATACAAGGGAATTCCCATAAGGTTAACAGCTTATTTCTCAGCAGAAACTCTACAAGCCAGAAGGGAGTGGCATGAAATACTTAAAGTGATGAAAGGGAAGAACCTACAACCAAGATTACTCTACCCAGCAAGGATCTCATTCAGATTCGATGGAGGAATCAAAAGTTTTACAGACAAGCAAAAGCTAAAAGAATTCAGCACCACCAAACCAGCTCTACAACAAATGCTAAAGGAACTTCTCTAAGTGGGAAACACAAGAGAAAAAAAGGACCTACAAAACCAAACGCAAAACAATTAAGAAAGTTGTCATAGGAACATACATATCGGTAATTACCTTAAACATGAATGGATTAAATGCTCCAACCAGAAGATACAGGATTCCTGAATGGATACAAAAACAAGACCCATATATGTGCTGTCTACAAGCGACCCACTTCAGACCTACGGACACATACAGACTGAAAGTGAGGGGATGGAAAAAGATTTTCCGTGCAAATGGAAACCAAAAGAAAGCTGGAGTAGCAATACTCATATCAGGTAAAATAGACTTTAAAATAAAGAATGTCACAAGAGACAAGGAAGGACACTACATAATGATCAACAGATCAATCCAAGGAGAAGATATAACAATTATATATGCACCCAACATAGGAGCACCTCAATGCATAAGGCAACTGCTAACAGCTCTAAAAGAGGACATTGACAGTAACACAATAATAGTGGGGGACTTTAACACCTCACTTACACCAATGGACAGATCATCCAAAGTGAAAATAAATAGGGAAACAGAAGCTTTAAATGATACAATAGACCAGATAGATTTAATTGATATTTATAGGACATTCCACCCAAAAACAGCAGATTACACTTTCTTCTCAAGTGCGCACGGAACATTCTCCAGGATAGATCACATCCTGGGTCACAAATCAAGGCTCAGTAAATTTAAGAAAATTGAAATCATATCAAGCATCTTTTCTGACCACAATGCTATGAGATTAGAAATCAATTACACGGAAAAAAAAAACACATTCAGGCTAAACAATACGTTACTAAATAATGAAGAGATCACTGAAGAAATCAAAGAGGAAATCAAAAAACACTTAGAGACAAATGACAATTAAAACACGACAATCAAAAACCTATGGGATGCAGCAAAAGCAGTTCTAAGAGGGAAGTTTATAGCTATACAAGCCTCCCTCAAGAAACAAGAAAAACCTCAAATAAACAATCTAACCCTACACCTAAAGGAACTGGAGAAAGAAGAACAAACAAAACCCAAAGTTAACAGAAGGAAAGAAATCATAAAGTTCACAGCAGAAATAAATGAAATAGAAACAAAGAAAACAATGCAAAGATCAATAAAACTCAAAGCTGGTTCTTTGAGAAGATAAACAAAATTGATAAACCATTAACCAGACTCATCAAGAAAAAGAGGGGGAGGACTCAAATCAATGAAATTAGAAATGAAAATGGAGAAGTTACAACAGACACAGTAGAAATACAAAGCATCCTGAGAGACTACTACAAGCAACTCTATGCCAATAAACTAGACAACCTGGAAGAAATGGACAAATTCTTAGAGAGGTATAACCTTCCAAGACTGAACCAGGAAGAAATAGAAACTATGAACAGCCCAATCACAAGTAATGAAATTGAAACTGTGATTAAAAATCTTCCAACAAACAAAAAGTCCAGGACCAGATGTCTTCACAGGTGAATTCTATCAAACATTTAGAGAAGAACTAACACCCATCCTTCTCAAACTCTTCCAAAAAATTGCAGAGGAAGGAACACTCCCAAACTCATTCTATGAAGCCACCATCACCCTGATACCAAAACCAGACAAAGATACTACCAAAAAAGGAGATTACATACCAATATCACTGATGAATATAGATGCAAAAATCCTCAACAAAATACTAGCAAACAGAATCCAACAACACATTAAATGGATCATACACCATGATCAAGTGGGATTTATCCCAGGGATGCAAGGATTCTTCAATATACGCAAACCAATCAATGTGATACACCATATTAACAAATTGAAGAATAAAAACCATATGATCATCTCAATAGATGCAGAAAAAGCTTTTGACAAAATTCAACACCCATTTATGATAAAAACTCTCCAGAAAGTGGGGATAGGGGAAACCTACCTCAACATAATAAAAGCCATATATGACAAACCCACAGCAAACATCATTCTCAATGGTGAAAAACTGAAAGATTTCCTCTAAGATCAGGAACAAGACAAGGATGTTCACTCTCACCACTATTATTCAACATAGTTTTGGAAGTCCTAGCCATAGCAATCAGAGAAGAAAAAGAAATAAAAGGAATACAAATTGGAAAAGAAGAAGTAAAACTATCACTGTTTGCAGATGACATGATACTATCCATAGAGAACCCGAAAGATGCCACCAGAAAACTACTAGAGCTAATTAATTTGGTAGAATTTGGTAAAGTTGCAGTATACAAAATTAATGCACAGAAATCTCTTGCATTCCTATACACTAATGATGGAAAATCTGAAAGAGAAATTAAGGAAACACTCCCATTTACCATTGCAACAAAAAGAATAAAGTACCTAGGAATAAACCTACCTAGGGAAACAAAAGACCTGTATGCAGAAAACTGTAAGACACTGGTGAAAGAAATTAAAGATGATACCAAGAGATGGAGAGATATACCATGTTCTTGGATTGGAAGAATCAATATTGTGAAAATGACTCTACTACCCAAAGCAATCTACAGATTCAATGCAATCCCTATCAAATTACCAATGGCATTTTTTACAGAACTAGAATAAATCATCTTATAATTTGTATGGAGATACAAAAGACTCTGAATAGCCAAAGCAGTCTTGAGGGAAAAAAACGGAGCTGGAGGAATCAGACTCCCTGACTTCAGTCTATACTACAAAGCTACAGTAATCAAGAAAATATGGTACTGGCATAAAAACAGCAACATAGATCAATGGAACAAGATAGAAAGCCCAGACATAAACCCACGCGCCTATGGTCAACTAATCTATGACAAAGGAGGCAAGGATATACAATGGAGAAAAGATAGTCTCTTCAATAAGTGATGCTGGGAAAACTGGACAGCTACATGTAAAAGGATGAAATTAGAACACCCCCTAACACCATACACAAAAATAAACTCAAAATGGATTTGAGACCTAAATGTAAGACCAGACACTATAAAACTCTTAGAGGAAAACATAGGAAGAACACTCTTTGACATAAATCACAGCAAGATCTTTTTTGATCCACCTCCTAGAGTAATGGAAATAAAAACAAAAATAAACAAATGGCACCTAATGAAACTTCAAAGCTTTTGCACAGTAAAGGAAACCATAAACAAGACCAAAAGACGACCCTCAGAATGGGAGAAAATATTTGCAAATGAACCAACAGACAAAGGATTAATCTCCAAAATATATAATCAGCTCATGCAGCTCAATATGAAAGAAACAAACAACCCAATCCAAAAATGGGCAGAAGACCTAAAGAGACATTTCTCCAAAGGAGACATACAGTTGGACAAGAAGCACATGAAAAGCTGCCCAGTATCACTAATTATTAGAGAAATGCAAATCAAAACTACAATGAGGTATCTATCACCTCACACTAGTTAGAATGGGCATCATCAGAAAATCTACAGACAACAAATGCTGGAGAAGATGTGGAGAAAAGGGAACCCTCTTGCACTATTGGTAGGAATGTAAATTGATACAACCACTATGGAGAACAGTATGGAGCTTCCTTAAAAAACTACAAATAGAGCTACCATATGACCCAGCAATCCCACTACTGGGCATATACCCTGAGAAAACCATAATTCAAAAAGACACATGCACCCCAATGTTCATTGCAGCACTATTTACAATAGCCTGGTCATGGAAGCAACCTAAATGCCCATCGACAGACAAATGGATAAAGAAGATGTGGTACATATATACAATGGAATATTCCTCAGCCATAAAAAGGAATGATATTGAGTCATTTGATGAGATGTGGATGGATCTAGAGACTGTCATACAGAGTGAAGTAAGTCAGAAAGAGAAAAACAAATATCGTATATTAACGCATGTATGTGGAACCTAGAAAAATGGTACAGATGAACCAGTTTGCAGGGTAGAAGTTGAGACACAGATGTAGAGAACAAACGTATGGACACCAAGGGGGAAAAGCCGCCAGGGGCGTGGAGATGGTGGTGTGCTGAATTGGGCGATTGGTATTGACATGTATACACTGATGTGTATAAAATTGATGACTAATAAGAACCTGCTGTATAAAAAAATAAATTAAATTAAAAAATTAAAATAAAATAAATAAAATAAAAAATTAAATTAAATTAAAAGAAAGATCTTGACTAAGTAGAGAAGACAGAAGAGAGCGTGAGAGATGTGGTGGACATCTTTATAGTTCATTTGGCTTTTATTTTTCAAGTGGCATAATATATTTATGCCCATTTAATGTGACATTTCTAAAAGAGGGGTATAATGTAAGGGAAAAACCATTGAATTCAGAGTCAGAAAATCTGTGTCCTAGTCATGTTTTGTGATTTTTTTCCAGGAAGAATCAACTACTCTATTATCTGTGTTCAGTAGATTTTATACTCTAAAGATTGTGACAGATAATGAAATGTACCCAGTGCAAATGGAGTCATTCTAAACATCATCTGTGATAAAAAATAATGTGTATCTGTCAGTTCCCAGACAACCATATTCCTGGGAAACAGTAGAAAGTCTAGAAGTCTAGTCATAGCCCAGCCAAGAACACTTGAGTGTTTATGAGTATCGTCGGTAATCGTGTTGAGTGTGATTTGGTCCTAACTTGGTGTCCTGAGTGGAGGTAGCTGAATATAAGTTGATTTTAGAGGGTGGTATTCAAGGTGTAGATTAGAAGCTGAACCAAATTCCCTATAGACACTTCGAATGTGGTGGAATGATCGTTTGCCTAACATCAGTATTTTTTGAGGGTGAGTTGCCTAGCTCCCAGGAAAATGGCTTTCTTGGGAAGCTTCACATTCCCTAGTCCAGCCCTTTCATGGGTTACCGTGGGACGTAGGTACTGGGCAGGCTCTTTAGCCAGTTGGCAGGCTAGAGACTCAGATAGCGATGGGGCAGTGCTGCCCAGAAACCTGGTATGGGTTGGACTTCTGAGGCCAAAAGTGAGCACAGTGAACAGCCAAAGTCAGGCTCATGGTGGCTGGAGATAAATCCTCCAATCTGGCCATTGCATAAAAGCTAGAGGAGAGTCTTTGCCAATATCAGTGGTTTCTCAGAGGAGGGAAATTCACCTGGACTCTGCTCACTTGTGAGACTTCATACTCTTTAAACTATTACAGCCCTTCCAGTATAAATATAATGGGAGCCGCACATGCCATTTTACATTGTCCAGCAGCCTTATTACTAAAAGTAAAAAGAAATAGGTAGAATTAATTATAATAATGTACATACTTTATTATCTTGACATATGAAAAATATTGTCATTTCAACATATAAGGAAGCTAAAATACTTTTTAATAAGACTTTTAATATTTTGCATTTTTTCCTTTTTTCTGTACCAAGCCTTTGAAATCCAGCATGTATTGTACACTTAGAGCACATCTCAATTTGGAGACTAAATTTTCAGAAGGACTTAATCTGTACTCAGGCTTCAACAATTTACAGTTAGAAAGATTCACATAGGTAAGCTGTTCCAAACATAGTTAACATGAATTGAGTATCGGTTTTAAATTTAAATTTTAGATAATCACCATTAAAGTTAAAAATTGAGTTCCTAAATTGCTACAGCCTGCAAGTGCTAAATCACCACAAGTGGACAGTGGCTGCTCCTGAATAAGACAGTCCAGCCCTAGCCTCACCCACAACCAGCTTTCTCAGATCACAGGTAGAACTTCTTCCAAGGTTCAAATGCCAACACGGGGCTTTAAGTTGAAACTTTTCCAGCGTGTTCAGAGACCCAGACTTGTTTTCCCTTCACATGCAGGTGCTGAGTTACAACAGTTGCTTGTAACTATTTCAGTGACCCACTGAGTGAAAAACCAAGGAGTCCTTAATAAATGTGTCCACTTCTTGTCTGGACATCTCATTTCATATATATATAATATATACACATATATAATATATGTACATGTATATATAGTAATTATATAATTATATGTATATATGTCTTCATATCTTTACATATATATCTCTCCATATATTTACATATGTCTTCTTAATCCCAGGACAAAAATTGTCTACTCATCCCACACTTGGATGAAAAAGGACCTCTCCTCAAAGAGAGACAAAAGTTCTTTTTCTGACAGGAAAGAATTCTCTTCTCTAGATTTAAAAAAAAAGAGGTAGCATCCAAAGACATTTTAAATAGCAGAATGACTCCCAGAGCAAGATCAGAACTTCAATGCAAACCTGTCAATAATATTAACATATATAAATATAAAAAGAATGTTTTTAAGATTGGAAGTAGGAGAATAAGAGAAATATCTACAAATAAACTAAAAATGGACACGCATACTAAGTATGAGATAGAAGAAACAGATTAAAGCAGTGCTTTTTCTGATCTGGATAAAATATCCCTCAGGGCTAGCCACCTACTTTTTTTACCCACATTCACTGTTTACCAAACAGCACTGTAATTGTTTATCTTGCTTTCTAGAAACCCCCAAGCCTATAAAGGTATTTCTCAAATGTAACATTTTTTTGCTTTCTTTTTCTTATATATTAAAATTCAGTGAATATTTCTTTCCAAGATCTGAAACCTCATATTTCCTTGACTACACATGGTTGGTTGGTTGGTTTGCTTGTTTGTTTGTTTGTTTTTTAAGATCCGCTACTAGAAATTTAGTTCATCTGCAGAAGCCACAGGGCTGACTATAGAGAACACACTGTAAGATATCCCCTTGTGAAAGCAGCACAGTAATTAGCCTTATTAAAAAATAGTATACCCTTTAGCTGTTTGCTTTATTCAGCATCAACCAGGAGTTTTATTAACTAGCTTGAGAGAAAGATGTCTGTTATACTGGGGCACACTCAGAAACTGGAAATGATTAATACCCCAAACACATTAGGGTTTAAGTAAAATGAATGAGTTATCCTATCAAATAAAATTATACTTGGTACTAATGTTATCTTAACTGCAAACCTGAAAATAAAATTTCTATATGCCATTAGCACAAAACAATAGTGGAGGAACGTTTTCGGGTGTTCCAGTTGGCGGGTGTAACCATGCGACAGCAATTCCTGTGTTACTCCTTGCAGGACACCATGGATTTGCAGCATGCTCTGGAAATTTCCTTCTCACAGAATGATTTACAGGAGAAATGCAGGACCTCCAGAGAACTAGAAACTAGATCATGTGCAAACAGAGGAAAACATTTTACCAGCCAGGCAAATATTGATACTGCCAGAAGCCGGCCTACAGTTATATTGTGACTATTAATTTCAAAGAAAGGTCAAGTTGCAGATCACGTCTCAACATTACTAAGGCAAAAATGGAATAGGAGTTTGAACATATCATAGGAAAATACTGTAAACAATTTTATTTATTTATTTATTCATTCATTTTAAGCTGCGTTGGGTCTTTGTTGCTGCTCGTGGGCTTTCTCTAGTTGCAGCGAGTGGGGGCTACTCTTCGTTGTGGTGCGCGGGCTTCTCATTGTGGTGGCTTCTCTTGTTGCGGAGCACGGGCTCTAGGCACGCAGGCTTCAGTAGTTGTGGCACGTGGGCTCTGTAGTTGTGGCTCGTGGGCTCCAGAGCACAGGCTCAGTAGCTGTGGTGCATGGGCTTAGCTGCTCTGTGGCACATGGGATCTTCCCGGACCAGGGCTTGAACCTGTGTCCCCTGCATTGGCAGGAGGATTCTTAACCACTGCACCACCAGGGAACCCTGTAAACAATTTTAAATCATTACCATTTATTGGGAAATCAACCCATGTTAATTTGAAGAAAGAAATGATCTTGTGGCCAAACAGTTGTAACTTCTAGCATATTATAATGTTAACAATATCATAGAGATCTGTCTACAAGGTAGTGTAACCAATTTTTAGAAGATCTACAAAAATATCTATTAAGTAATTTTATATTACTCTTCATGTAGAACAAGGGACCTAAACTGAAGAAAAAGTGGAATCCCAGAATCAACACTACTTTTCAATCAAAGGGAACAATTTAGTTAATGGATGCCTTTTTGATATGTATGGGACACTAATTGGAAAATTCCAAAAGAAACAACAGTGATACTGTGATAGTTCTGTTTTATGTACACTTTAGCATTCCTAAACAGATATTAAGAATCATCTGTGGCCTCTAAAGGTAAGACATTTGTTTTATCTATTGACCATCCATTATCTTATGAGTGCATTGAGTATACAAATGGCTGATTTCAAGACATAATACGTGCTAATGAAAGGATAACACTTCTCCTCTCCTCACATTTTGGCCTTAGGCCATAAGGGATAGAAATTTCACCTGCGAAGAGCTGCTGAGGGACTCTTTCTCCATCTCCACCCCCAAGGTAAGGGCCTTGCACAAGTAATGGCCTAGTATTCTGGAAAGGGGGGGGGGGCGGTGACGTGGCCAAGTCAAAGTCCAAACAAGTTGTGTTTGTAAAAACCTCATGTAAAGATTATTAGCCAGGTTTCCCTCAGGTTTTCTCCAGGGTCCTAACCTGCTCTTAAAAGCTCTACCCCTTACTTGAACCCGCCCAAAGTGGGAGTACTTACGTGAATGGTAATACAAGCAGCTGCTCACATTTATCTGCCAAGGAGGGCAGAATGGCCTCAAATCTACTTGTGCACAGATCCAGTTCACCAGCTTTTATGCAGTAAGCATCCCTGGGCAAGGTCTCTGCAAGCAGTGGGAGGAGATTTTGGAAAGATGTTGAAGTTCCCCAGCTTCTCCACGAGCAACCGAATGAGTCCAACTGTCTTCTGTCTTCAAAGTGGCATTTATGTGTGTGATGGTGAAGAAGGGTAGCTAGGAAATCTTGATAGCATCTTTAATGGAACCTATACATGTCCACTTCTAACTACAACAGAAAGATTAAACAAAATAAGGTAGATAGTAAGGGACTTGAAGCCAGCTAGCTATCATATCTTTTTAGTTGTCTTTGTTCTTAGAATTCTATTCATAATTCAGTGCCTTGAACATAATAGGTGTTCAATTAAAGGTGCTGAATAGATAAGGAGAGTCTTATAAGGGCCACAAGAAAAGGTACTTATTAATTAATCATTTTTATATTTAAAAACCACTTTAGCCAAAGAACATTATTATTGGGACCATGAAATGAGAAAAAATTTATTGCCAGGGCCACTTGAAATAATCTTCCAAAATTTGTTTACCACAAGAGAAACTACCTCTTATGGAATTTCTGAACTTAACTGTATTTACTGTTTACTATTGAAGCTAGAGAACGTATGGGAATGCCAATTTTTGCCACCTATTTTAAAGATACATCCTCAATCAAGAATAAATGAAGCACATCTGTGGATGCATTCAACAAATAGTTTTAATAATCATTCCCAATTTATTTTTAGGAAAAAATGTAACAGAAAATTTCCTTCCTCTTGATTTACCTCAGTGACCTCAAAGTAACACGTGCAGAAAACATCCACAAAGCCAATAAACTGTCTCTGTTAATGCGCTTACGCATTTCATCACCTTATGCTTTCACCCATTATCCAAAATGTGGATAATTTTTATTTGCATTTCAAATCAAAAGATTATTTCTTTTAAGGATGCTTTTAAGTGATGACCATAAGAAGCACATTGTATAGTTTGTTACATTACAAGATGGAAAAACGCTTCCAACTGAGCGCATTCACCTCACCTAACTTATAACAGAGGCTGCAAACTAATACCTTCTTGAATGATAAGGTACTAAGTGACCTACCGATGATTTTTTAAAAATTGTAATTGCTTACTGTATTAGTTTTCTGTTGCTGGATAACAAACAACCACGTAGC